>NW_027499917.1:0-90400 GCF_021521415.1 Bidens hawaiensis | reverse complement strand
TTTATTAGTGACCTTCTAATATATTTGAAAACCAAGAAGGAACACGAGCAACATTCACGAACAATCTTGGAGATCTTGGGGCTGGAGAAATGGCTATGAGTAGTATGATTCTTAGGACTCGTTATTAGTTGACAACGAATTCACATACACCCGAGCAAAACAGGTAAACACCAGAGTCACCAAAAGAAATTCAATAAATTTTGGAATTAGTTGGGTATTACCGACGCCTTATTGGAAATCCAGTATCGCCCAACCTTAACCCTCTTAATCCAAAATGACCGAGTTTATGATTGGATAGAAGAACAAGAAGCGGCTTTTTAACTACAGAAATAGAAACTATGTTAAGCCCCGATACATAATCTCCCAGACGGAATTGATAACCTTGTAGTTTATTGTGATGCATCCTAGAAAGGTTTCAGATGCGTATTCATGCAAAGAAACAAGGTTATAGCGTACGCTTGTAACGCCCGTTAATTCCGGTTCCTAAAGTAAAACTTGTAAAGTATGTATTATTCTCGAGATTTAACCGACGTTTCTTGGGAGCCTTTATGTCATCGCGGTACGTTAAAACTATGTAACTTTCCACCCAAGTTTCTACACACTTCATACTGGAGGGACTAGAGTGTAATTTATTTTATATCATAATATTAAAAACGAAAAACCCTAACCCTAACTCTATGCGCAGCCGATCGGCCTCAAGACCCCCCCTGCTCGAAAATCTTCTGTCCAGCCGTGTTTCAACCGTAAAAACTTCAATTCAAGGTCGGTTTTATGATTCCCCGTGTCTTTTACACCTTAATTGATCATATTAACGCGCTTATTGGTCGTTAAGGTTGAGTTTTGATGATATCAATTAGCCGACAGATTCGTCTACATTTATTGTAGGGTCTATAACGCGATAATAATCAATTGTTTTTTATCTATTCTTAATTCCATGATGTTCTACTGTGAGTCTAGTTTCCAGAAAGGTATAATACGTAATTTTTGGACGAGATTTGAATGGTTTTTATGAATTTATAAAATCGAGTGTCAAAGCTGATGCGGGATGACGGATTCTGGTCTGTCTTCTCGACGTCATAACCTTTTTTCGAAAGGTCCAAATTGATTGGTTCCACTTCTGGAAGTTATTATTTTGAGTTAGGAACCAAACCCAATTGGAATCGTTTAATTTGGTTCGGTAATGAATTTAATAAAAATAAAACCATTTTGTTGCACACTGAAATAGCTGCACGTACCTTGCTGTGTTGGAGGAATTTTTATAATTTTTGTGTCCAATAGAAAAATATAATAAAAATATTTTTATAAACCTAAGACATTTATTAAAGTCTGGTAAAAATTTAATAATTTATTTTAAAGGTTATCCTATGTAATTAAATGCATCTTCGCATGCTAAAATCTACACGTTTTACTCGTTATTGATCAATAAGTTCGTTTTAGGCTTAACGGTGGATGTTTAATTGTGTTCTTGTCGAGGCTGTTTGAAGTGAGTTTTTGCACCACAATCTTCCTAGGTATGTCCCGTATATCATACCTAAAAATCATGTTCATTGGTGTTTGTTAGATTGGTCAACTAGTTGTAGCTTGATTGTTAGTGTTCGGTTGACTAGAATTGTAGTTTGTAGTGTTTAACGCGAGGGTGGAAGTGATTAACGACCAATTCAGCTCGGCGAACTTGGCTTGATGTACGGGTTGTTGAAAATTCATTTTTATAAGTTATGGGGCTGAATTGGTTGTCGGTTACTCCAACGGGTCGGTACAACGCGCAATTGTGTTTATTGAATAGTTGGTACGTTGTACTTGCTTGTTACCGACCCATTTGACTCGTGTGGCGTCGTGTGGACTTGTTGGCTGTGATTTTATCATAATGGGTCCACACGGGGCTGAGTTGGATGTTAACGGCCTAAACGACTCCTAATCGCGCGTGTTAGTGTCACCTAGTGCTCCGGGGGCAAATTGGGAATTCTTTATTCCCGGGAGTACCTAAGGGTCTTTTTGGTGAATGTGAGAACTCGGGGGCTGTTGTGATTAAGTTTGATGAGGTCGAGGGTTTAGGTAACTCGAACCATGTTAGAACGTCTTGTAGGATAAACGAGTCATCTTGATGTCATTAGTATTGATTGAATGTAAACCGACAGGTGTTTGAGTTTTGGGATTTCTTAGGGATTCTCTAGCTCGTGGTGAATCTGCGTCTTGTGTCAGGTGAGTTCTTGATGCCTCGTTTAACTCTTTTTATGTTTTGGGCTAGCATGCACACCTAAGCGATTTTGCTTGATGAAATGTTTTAAACGATTTTACATAGGCTTGCTAGTATTGGTAGGCCTTGGAATGTTATAGAATATGTGTATGTATATATATATATAAATTAGAATGGCCAATATTTGGCGAATGTTGTAGTCGTCTCGACTACTGAATGTTGCGTATGCCTACTTTGTGTTTGCATGCGCTGAATGTTACGTGTTTGGGTTGTACGTTTGCTGGACCCTGAATGTTATTATTGAATGTTATATATATATATATATATATATATATATATATATATATATATATATATATATATATAGGAATGTGTGTATAGAGATGTTTATGCGTAAGGATGATTATTTATTGAATGTGATGACCTAACTGATATAATTCCGTTTACAGTTTTAAAACCGTTGGAATGATTATTAAGACTTTTGTTACTTATTTAAAACTTGAACTCACTCAACTTAAGCTGACTTTGTGTGCATGTTAGTGTGAGTTTCAGGTTAGGAAGAGGATGCCTTATCCATTGGACGTGCACGAAGCTACTTGGACGGTGAAGGGATACGGGATTTGAAGATTTTATTATTAAAACATTTATTTTTTAAAAAAATTTTATTAAAGATAATTATGTTGGTTTTGGGCAAATTCCCGGGTTTTGGGAACTTATTTTGTTATTTACGTTTTCCGCCGAATTATACTCTGTGATGCTTATTTTAATGAAAAGAATTGTTTTTAAGTTTAATTATTTTTACGAGTGTTTTGATTGATTACCAACTGTGGGGTTCCCGGGGTTCGGGGCCTTACAATGCTTCTCAATAGTTAAAGGTGCATGAGAAGAATTATACTATCCTTGACCCGGAGTATGGGCCGATTGCTTTACACCTAAGGCATGGGAATACTACTACATATGCCGTCGAATGTACAAATTACATGAATCACAAAAGCCTATGACCTGCAATTGATCTAACAAAACTGACTATGGGTTAGGAAGGACGAGTAGAGTCGTGGGACAATTGTAATTGAGAAAAACTGATGCTTTAAGATAAAGGGACAAAATTAAACATTGGAAAGTACGGGTATTTAAAACGATTGTTTAGACAAACATTATCGGGCATATTCATATCGCCCAAAAAAAGCCCTAAGAGTATAACATTTAGAAAACAAAATCTTGTACGAGGACGATAATAACTTTGGAAAGGAAAACCGATGAAATTCTATACCTCCAACAAACCGAGTCTAGAATTAACTAAAACAGAGTATCAACAACCCTCGGTAATGTTACAACAACCGGAAACACCCGGTGGGAGTGGGAACAGATTACTTTGAGCCTCGTAACACCCTTTCACCCTTTCATAAATGATCCCTAGAACGCAGTATACCGATCCATAACAACTACACGACTGAAAGGCACGCCTATAATTATGTCAACAAAATCATACCTCGACATGGTATGTCTATTTTGATTACTCCGGGCTGAGATAGTCATTTTGCCTCTTAGGTTCTAACAAAAAAAAAATGAATCAGTTTAACCACAACCTTTTGTCCCCAAACGATCGATTTGGACAAACTATACAAACACTGAAAGAATTACCAAACCTTAGAGAAATATAGGACCAACATTTCCACTGGTCTAATCCTCGAATATTAATAGTTATCAACCGGTACAATACGACCAAGAACATGAATTGATACTTTATTAGACTGAATTGTTAACCTTTGAAAAAGTGTTATTCTATTTGAGGAAACTGATAAGTTGATATCAAAATACATAGAACTGTACGAGGTTGTCTCGAAAATTAAACTGGTAGCATATTGAATAAACTATCTCTAGAATTGAGTTCATTCTCAATTTTAATTCTACTAAAAAATTTCATATATACAGAAACAAACAAGAGCCTTATTGATGAGGCAGAGAGAATACCACTTGAAAATTTTCACATAACAGAATTTGGTGAAGAACATGTATAAATAATGGACGGGAAAATCAAATAGTTACGACTCAATAAAAATTTCAAGGATCAAAGTTCGGTAAAATCCACAACGGGGGAACAAATATATTTGAAAACGAAAACAAATACTTATGTTTGTCCCTAAGGAACGTATAATTGGCATATTGAATTTTGGGGATGAAATTTCTTAACGGGGGGAGAATGTGATATTCGTGACAAAACCGGATACGCCTCAGTTTTCACAAATCGAATAAGCGTTTAACCGCTTATTGCATAACGAACGAACAGATAACCAAACACGTCTGGTTATGACTCAGATATGTTGGGGGGCCATCTATAAGTGATATACGATTAATATAAGCTAGCATACTAATATTATGGCCTTAGTTCGATAGCAAATCAGTTAAACGAAAACATGCTCGTTTAACTACCCGTTATAGATTTAAACGCAAAAGAGAGTTACAAAACAAGCATTGTATCATCCGTTAAGCCGAAAAAGATTTACAAAACATTTATTTGAAAAGTTTTAAGCGATCGGTGAAAATATTTTCTATTTTTACATAGGTATAGTATATTTTTATAAATTTACATAAAAATAGCCAGAAAAACACTCGTTTTGGCGCTGTTTGTCGTACCGGATATATTTTTCGCGCCAAAAACCGAACCCGAAATAAATTTGAACGTGGATTTTCATGTTGGGCAAGTAAAACAAGGCATGTGGAATAAAATAGACCCAAAGGCCCTTTTTTTTTTACTTCCGTACGCCACAAAGGGGTTACCCCACCTTTAAGTTTTCTTCACCTATTTTATTATATACTAGATAGTTTGCTCACTTGTTTCAACATTTCCATCTTCTTTCTCTGGAGCTTCACATAAACAACTCAAAACCTTAAGGTATCTCACATACTTTGATTAATTACATCATGTTTAAACAAGTTTAATAGCATATAAGCACAGTTTGATTACCAAAAATAATTCCTAACCATGCAAAAATCCTAAAAATGGTCCAAAAACATGTTTTTATCATACACATGGTTAGAAGCCTGGTTTGATAGTTTTTTTGTCCATAAACACGGATTAAAGGGTTTAAACGGCGTTTTTACGGTTCAAAAGCTCGGTTTAATACTGTAACACCTTTTAAATACCCCATCTAGTTTTCGGCTAAAAATGTCAAGATTAGAAGTTAAAGGGTAAAAATGTCAATTCTAAAAGTTTAGGGACTGAAAATGAAAAATTTGAGTTTTGAGATCCATCGCGCTACGCGATGATCTCCTGACTAACTCCATCACGCTACGCGACAGAGAATCACACATTTCAAGAAAAAGGTAGGCGTCGCGCTACGCGACGAAGAAGCTCACTGGTCTCATCGCGCTACGCGATGACCAGGGTAAGTAACTCGGGACACGTAGCCAACCACGTGTCAACACGTGGCAACTTCTGATTAATTGCCGCGTCACGCTACGCGACGGCCTTGGGGAAAAGGCCATCGCGCTACGCGATAGTCTGCAAAACTTGCCTATAAAAGGGTAGCTACGGGTTCAAGCCATTTCATCCCATTTTCACCTTAGTTTTCACATAGTTAAACTTGGTAAGCGTGCAAGGGAGTTCCGAGGTGTCGAGGGCTGTTTTTGCGAAGAGACGAGGAGTCGTTACACTGTTTAATGAGTTGTTGATCGTATAAACGAAGAATAAGCCGAACCGCTGCTGATTTCTTAGCTCTTAAGTTCCATCAAGCTGATTAAGGTAGGATTAAGGTTAAGTTATTTTACTAGTTACTTTAAATACATAAGATATAGCTTAGTTAAGGGTATAGTCGTTAAACTATAATTATTTTCCAAGTGATGTTTTATAAAGCAAAGACGTTGCTTCCACGTGAAGTAATGTTATCAAAACTATTCTTTTGACAGGCATGTAGTAACTGGAAAGAGGGTATCATTAGTAGACTCTTCTTGCCTAAGGAAAGCAATTCGTACAAATCTCAATCAACCGCGGGACCCGTTTGCTTACCTGGAGAAGTTTGCCAACGTGATATCCTTTATTAGGCCAAAGCGTGATATTCCAAACGTCATATGTAAATTCAAATTATTTTCATAAAACGACTATAACTATACTAAGGTTAATTCATACATTAAGTCTGCTGATCAGACCTCGAGTCTGCTGAACTGAATCAGACATTAAGTCTGCTGATCAGACCTTGAGTCTGCTGAACTGAAACAGACTTAAAGTCTGCTGAATAGTATCAACTAGATACTTATGCATGCCTATTATGAATATAGGTTGTTAAGCATACTGAGACGAGGAGTTTGATATTATCCACTGATATACGAGGTGAACACGTTAACCTTTTACTGTCTGAACTGATTTTACTCTTGTAATAGACAGGTTGTTTATTACAAAGAGTTTGATAAATGTTTGCATGAGATATAATCTCTAAAATCGTTATAATACAAAATAGATAATAAAAAGCAACTCAGACCGAATACACATGTGTCTGGATCCAAACATAACTGATAATTGGCATACAAAACCAAGTCAGTCATAACTGGTTCTCCAACAGGGTTATATAGCCTATGGGAAGGTTGTCTCTGAACAGGGGCTATATACTCGGGGAACCTTTGAATTGTGTGTGTAGGGTAGTGGTATAAATCCCAGGAATGGACAGGCATTCCTGCTGAGTTTGTGAAACAGAAAACTATGTTTGTATTTAACGACTGTTATAAATGTTTTATCGAGTCAACGTTTCACCAGCATATAGTTGATGTGTTTTTTTCCACCCTTGCAGGTAACTAGATGATATACAAGGATTAGAGTCATAGAAGATCGCTCGAGATGGCTCGTTTTTGAATATTACAAATCCTTGTATTATTAATATCACGGTTTTGTAAAACTGAAACTCGGTTGTTTAATTCCCGAGTAATTTTGATAATGTAAATTAATATTTTAATATTTAAAGACTTCCGCTAAAATAAACCCACTATTCTGATATATTTACAAAACAGGTACCAACTGATGGTCACACTCCTAGGCCCTGGATTGGGGTGTGACAGGTTGGTATCAGAGCCATCGGTTTCAGTGAATTAGGTATTAAAATTAGTACCTAAGCTTTAACCATTTTTCTGATCAGTAGGGATAAGTTATGATTGGTAGTCTGCCTATCCCTAAGTTATTATATATACAGATGCCTATCCCTAAGTTATTATATATACAGATGTCTTACAATTGTTACCAATGGAGTTAGCTGGAAGTTCAGAAATGCCAATCGAAATATCCAGTGACACTTCTGAAAGTGTTCCAATGACCGGTACCCCGAACTATTATCCATATGATTTGAAAGTTTAAAGTAGAGTCAAAAAAGAAACAAGTACTGAATCTTCAAGTTGGATGAACTGTCATTCCAACCAGAGTTTATGGCATTTCGGATCACCCCCACCAGGTGCTCAAACTGTAGCTGAACCAAGTCGAAGATCAGTTTATTATTCTGATAATCCTAATTTTCCACCGTATCATGGACCGGTACTAACCATAGCTGAACAAGCAAAAAGAAGCCCGCTTGATTGAAGAAGATGGTTAAGAAATGGGCCAAAGATTAGGGTTATATAACTACTGTTGTTGTATTTCTATCTTTTGTAATATTATGAATAAAAGTTTGCGTGTTGTGTTCTAAATTTATGTATTCCTATGATATACAGAATGTCTGAACAACGAGAAACCCAAGTTAGACAAGGGAGTCAAGCTGATAAAGTGAAGACCCCTGAAAATAATAATTCATTTCCTAAAGAATACATTGGAGGAATTCGTGATATGATAAAAGAAAGAGTTTCTCCATTAATCAAAGAAGCTGTGACTCCGTTGATAAAAATCGTTCAAGACCACACCGCGAATTCGAAAAGTGTGGCTAGATCAAAATCAAGATCAATTAAACAACCAAGTCATAGCATATCTGTTCAATCTAAACTAAAAGATTCAAAAAATACGAGGGATGATAAAACAAAAGAACCGAAAGATAAGGGATACGAGAGTTCTACTGCTGAGTATGAGCCAAGACAAACAAAAAAAGGAAAGTCAATGCGGGATGTACGTTTAAGGACTTTCAAGTATACAAACCGAAAGAATTCTATGGGGATAAGGGCGCGATTGTTACTCTTCGTTGGCTCCAGAAAATGGAGTCAATAATTATTATCAGTAAGTGTACCGAAGAGGAGAGTATCCAGTACTCGTCCCAGATGTTTAAGGGAGAGGCGTTAGAATGGTGGAATACGTTGATAGACATGAAAGGAAGAAGTAATTTGTATAATCTTGAATGGGAAATTTTTAAAGAACTGATCAAACAAAGATTCTGTCCTATCACGAGGTTGATCAGATTCAAACCAAGCTTTGGAACCACAAGGTTATTGGCACCAATATCAAGGAATACAACACTAAATTCCTTGAGTACTGCAGGCTTGTTCCACATCTTGTTACTCCCAAATATAACAAGGTGACTCGATATATTTATGGTTTGCCAAAGGAAATCCGTGATCATGTGAGATCACACATGCCTGCAACAACCGAGTCTGCTATTGAGCTGGCTAGATATTTGATGGATAGTATGATTAGAAATCGAGAGGAGGAAAGGAAGATGATGACTGAGAAGAGGCGTGAAATTGATAAGAAAAGAAAGTTTGAAAGAGGGAAGGAGAGGTCGGCCGCATTTAACCGAACGATGTGTAAAAACTGTGGTAAGCGACATGATGGGAGGTGTTTGAAGCCTACACCGAAAGTTGATGTTCGCAAGTTTGACCCGTATTCAACTTGCAACTTTTGTAAACGACCGGGACACAAGGAGGAGGATTGTAGGAAGAAGTTGATTGTGTGTTTTGAGTGTGGTGAGAAGGGACACTTTAGGGCGGAATGCAATAAGAAGAAACCGGCAGCTGGGGGCGCCAGTAGTAGTGGTGCCAGGAACGAGGGGAGAAAGGGAAATGCCCGCGCTTTTATGCTTAATACACAAAAAGCGGGTGAATTGCCAGATGTAATCACTGGTACGTTCCCTATTAATAATGCTTATGCTAGAGTTTTATTTGATTCTGGAGCTAATCAGAGTTTTATAGATTATAAATTCTGTAAATTACTAAATAAACCTCTAGCTAAGTTAAGTAAGCAATATGAAGTAGAAACGGCTAATGAGTCATTAATCAAAATATCTGAGGTATTAAATAGTTATATTACCTTAGTCGGATATGAAATGCTAGTATAATTGTTACCAATGGAGTTACCTGGATTTGATGTTATTTTAGGGATGGACGGGTTAGCCACTTACCAAGCCCGAATACTATGTAACGAAAAAGCTATTGAAATTATAACTCCAAACAATAAAATGATTTGTATAGCTGGTGATAAAGAATCTGGTAGAATAGGAATCATTTCAAAAATAAAAGCTAGTCATTGTTTGGGAAAAGGTTGCTTAGCATTCATGGCTTATGTAACCAAGGAGCCCGATCTTAAGAAACTGGAAGAGGTCCCAATTATCGCTAAATTCAAGGATGTATTTCCTGATGAATTGCCTGGAATTCCGCCCTATCGAGAAGTTGAGTTTAGAATCGATTTAGTTCCAGGAACAGCTCCGATTGCTAAATCACCTTACCGATTAGCACCAACTGAAATGAAAGAGTTGAAGAAGCAATTAGATGAGTTGTTGGAGAAGGGATTTATACGACCAAGTTCTTTACCCTGGGGAGCTCCAATATTGTTCGTTAAGAAGAAAGACGGATCAATGAGGATGTGTATTGATTACCGAGAATTGAATAAAGTCACGATCAAGAATCGATATCCGCTCCCGAGGATTGATGATCTTTTCGATCAATTACAAGGAGCAAGTTGTTTTTCCAAGATTGATCTAAGATCCGGGTATCATCAACTGAAAGTTCAAAAAGAAGACATATCCAAGACAGCATTCAGAACCCGATACGGACATTATGAGTTCACCGTTATGCCTTTTGGACTCACTAATGCTCCGGCAGCTTTTATGGATATGATGAATCGAGTCTGTAAACCTTACTTGGATAAGTTTGTTATTGTCTTTATTGATGACATTCTTATCTATTCCAAGACGAAAGAAGAACACCAAGCTCATTTGAAAACCATACTCAAAACATTAAGGAAAGAGAAGCTTTATGCCAAATTCTCAAAATGTGAATTCTGGTTATCTGAAGTACAGTTTCTTGGACATATTGTTAATGAGAAAGGTATTCAAGTAGATCCGGCAAAGATTGAAGCTATTACTAAATGGGAGAAACCCAAGACTCCGACTCAAGTAAGAAGTTTTCTGGGGTTAGCGGGCTACTATCGGAGATTTATACAAAATTTCTCACGAATAGCGGTTCCATTGACATCATTGACCCGCAAATCTGTTAAATTTGAATGGGGACCGAAGCAAGAAGAGGCATTTGAAACTCTTAAATAGAAACTGACAAACGCACCTATCTTAGCCTTACCTGAGGGGCAAGATAACTTTATTGTATATTGTGATGCTTCGCATACAGGAATGGGATGTGTTTTAATGCAAGAAAAGAAAGTAATTGCTTATGCTTCACGACAATTAAAGGTTCACGAGAAAAATTACACCACTCATGATCTGGAATTGGGAGCTATAATTTTTGCATTAAAGTTATGGCGACACTATTTATATGGTGTGAAGTTTACAGTTTATACTGATCACAAAAGTCTGAAGCATATATTTGATCAGAAAGAATTGAACATGAGACAGAGGCGATGGATGGAAACGTTAAACGATTATGATTGTGAGATAGTGTACCATGAAGGTTAAGCTAATGTGGTAGCTGATGCTTTAAGTAGAAAAGAGCACGAAAAGCCAAAAAGAGTACAAGCTTTGAGGTTAGAACTCAATATTGATTTATTAACTGAAATCAAGGAAGCTCAGAAGTTGGCATTAGAAGAAAATAACATAATGGCTGAAAAAGAAAATGGAACAATAGATCAATTAGTCAAGGGTGACGATGATATACTCATATTAGAGAAAAGAATCTGGATACCAATGGTAGGAAGCTTGCGGGAGAAAATATTAGAAGAAGCTCACAAATCCAAGTATATGATGCATCCGGGTAGTGAAAAGATGTATCATAATCTCAAGGATGATTATTGGTGGATTGAAATGAAGAAATAAATTGCTCTGTATGTGGCAAAATGTTTAACATGTTCAAAGGTCAAAGCCGAGCATCAAAAGCCATTAGGTTTTTTAATACAACCTGAGATCCCGATTTGGAAATGGGACATGATTACCATGGATTTTATTATGAAATTACCTAAGACGTCCCGACAAAATGATGCTGTCTGGGTCATTGTTGACAGACTGACAAAATCAGCCCATTTCATCACAATTCAAGAAACATATAGCATGGATAAATTGGCACAACTATATGTGGAAAACATTGTATCATTGCATGGTGTGCCGTTGTCAATCATATCCGATAGAGATAGTCGCTTCACTTCCAACTTCTGGAGAAGTTTTCAAAAAGCGATGGGTACACGGTTAAATTTGAGTACTGCTTATCATCCACAGACGGATGGACAAAGTGAGAGAACAATTCAAACATTGGAAGATATGCTTCGTGCCTGTGTTATAAATCTAGGTGGAAGCTGGGATACTCACCTAGCATTGATGGAATTTTCGTATAATAGCTATCACACAAGTATACAAATGGCTCCATATGAAGCACTATACAGACGGAAATGTAGAACACCCGTATGTTGGTCTGAAATTGGTGATAATCAGTTATCAGGTCCCGAGCGTTCAAAGAACAACTGACCAAGTAATACAAATCCGAGAAAGATTAAGAGCAGCACGTGACAGACAGAAAAGTTATGCTGATGTAAGACGAAAACCGTTAGAATTCAAAGAAGGAGACAAAGTGTTGCTCAAAGTATCACCTTGGAAAGGTGTGGTTCATTTTGGAAAGAAAGGGAAGTTAAGTCCGCGTTTTGTTGGACCATTTAGAATTGTTGAAAGAGTAGGTCCAGTAGCTAATCGACTTGAGTTACCTGAAGAAATGCAAGGAATCCATGATGTATTCCACGTATCTGAATCTACGGAAATGTTTAGCTGATGAGACACTTGCTATGCCTTTAAAAGATGTACAAGTGAATGAGAAACTCAAGTTTGTAGAGGAGCTGATGCAGATTCAAGATAGTCAAATCAAGTTTTTAAAACGTAAAAGGTTGAAATTGGTCAAAGTAAGATGGAATTCCCAACGTGGTCCGGAATTCACTTGGGAACTTGAGTCCAAGATGAAACGAAAATATCCACATTTGTTTACATAAATCTCGAGGACGAGATTTTTCTAAAGGTGGGGAGGATGTAACACCTTGAAAATACCCCATCTAGTTTTGGGCTAAAAATGCCAAGATTAGAAGTTAAAGGGTTAAAAATGTCAATTCTAAAAGTTTAGGGACTGAAAATAAAAATTTTGAGTTTTGAGATTCATCGCGCTACGCGATGATCTCCTGACTAACTCCATCGCGCTATGCGACAGAGAATCACACATTTCAAGAAAAAGGTAGGCGTCGCGCTACGCGACGAAGAAACTCACTGGTCTCATCGCGCTACGCGATGACCAGGTTAAGTAACCCGGGATACGTGGCCAACCACGTGTCAACACGTGGCACTTCTGATTAATTGCGGCGTCGCGCTACGCGACGGCCTTGGGGAAAAGGCCATCGCGCTACGTGATGGTCTGCAAAACTTGCCTATAAAAGGGCAGCTACGGGTGTCCAAGCCATTTCATCCCATTTTCACCTTAGTTTTCACATAGTTAACCTTGGTAAGCGTGCAAGGGAGTTCCGAGGTGTCGAGGGCTGTTTTTGCGAAGAGATGAGGAGTCGTTACACTGTTTAACGAGCTGTTGATCGTATAAACGAAGAACAAGACGAACCGCTGCTGATTTCTTAGCTCTTAAGTTCCATCAAGCTGATTAAGGTAGGATTAAGGTTAAGTTACTTTACTAGTTACTTTAAATACATAAGATATAGCTTAGTTAAGGGTATAGTCGTTAAACTGTAATTATTTTCCAAGTGATGTTTTATAAAGCAAAGACGTTGCTTCCACGTGAAGTAATGTTATCAAAACTATTATTTTGACGGGCATGTATTTACTGGAATGGGGGTATCATCAGTAGACTCTTCTTGCCTAAGGAAACCAATTTGTACAAATCCCAATCAACCGCGGGACCCGTTTGCTTACCTGGAGAAGTTTGCCAACATGATATCCTTTATTAGGCCAAAGCGTGCTATTCCAAACGTCATATGTAAATTCAAAGTATTTTCGTAAAACGACTATAACTATACTAAGGTTAGGTTAGACATTAAATCTGCTGATCATACCTCGAGTCTACTGAACCTGAATCAGACATTAAGTCTGCTGATCAGACCTTGAGTCTGCTAAACTGAAACAGACTTAAAGTCTGCTGAATAGTATCAACTAGATACTTATGCATGCCTATTATGAATATAGGTTGTTAAGCATACTGAGAAGAGGAGTTTGATATTATCCACTGATATACGAGGTGAACACGTTAACATTTTACTATCTGAACTGATTTTACTCTTGTAATAGACAGGTCGTTTATTACAAAGAGTCTGATAAATGTTTGCATGAGATATAATCTCTAAAATCGTTATAATACAAAATAGATAATAAAAAGCAACTCAGACCGAATACACATGTATCTGGATCCAAACATAACTGATAATTGGCATACAAAACCAAGTCAGTCATAACCGGTTCTCCAACGGGGTTACATAGCCTAGGGGAAGGTTGTCTCCGAACAGGGGCTATATACTCAGGGAACCTTTGAATTGTGTGTGTAGGGCAGTGGTATAAATCCCGGGAATGGACAGGCATTCCTGCTGAGTTTGTGAAACAGAAAACTATGTTTGTATTTAACGACTGTTATAAATGTTTTATCGAGTCAACGTTTCACCAGCATATAGCTGACGTGTTTTTTTCCACCCTTGCAGGTAACTATATGATAATAGATGATATACAAGGATAGGAGTCATAGAAGATCGCTCGAGATGACTCGTTTTTGAATATTACAAATCCTTGTATTATTAATATCACGATTTTGTAAAACTGAAACTCGGTTGTTTAATTCCCGAGTAATTTTGATAATGCAAATTAATATTTTAATATTTAAAGACTTCCGCTAAAATAAACCCGCTACTTTGATATATTTACAAAACATGTACCAACTGATGGTCACACTCCTAGGCCCTGGATTAGGGTGTGACAAATACCCTAGCCGAAACCCCAAGTTCCAAGGCTGCCATATTGATGAAACATGCTTGGTTTGTGATATAGGACCTGTACTTCGCTTATATAGAAGCACGAGAACCTGGAAATTGGATTAAGATAGTGAAAACGGGCAAAAACCGCAAAGGTAACGTCGAATCACTCGATTACGGGCTGTTTAGGATTCGATTGTGATGTGTATATTTTTTAGTCATGAAATTTTGCAGGGGCATAAAGGACTATATCATTGAGTCCCTGTTCAAATTTGGTAATTTTTCGACCATCCGAGAATATTTGGCGAATTTATTATTGAATTAGGACGTTTATTTGGGAAAAATACTTAAAATGCTTGATAAATTATGATGTTTTCTAGGGAAGTCAGATTTGGTATAATATGATCACATATGAAATTTGGGGGTCATTTGGAAAATCCTAAGTGTGCTTTGTGGATTCGCGTTTATTCGAGTTTTCGTAGTCGTTTTTGGCTCGAAAAGGATATTTGGCAAGGTTGTTAGAGTTTGGGAATTTTCCAGGTTGTTTTTGGAACATATTCTGATCATTTAGACATTTTGGTGGAATTTTTGGGGATCTTTTGGTATAAAAGGATGATTTTCGGACTAAATAAAGCAGAAAAAATGATTTTTTATAAATTAATAAATCAGTAAATAATTCAAGAAATATTTCTATAAAAATCTACATATTTTAATTGGTAATTGACTAAATTTTCATAATTTAATGATTAACGGATAATTAATTGTGCTAATTTAAATATTAATCAAATTCAATTCTGATAAAAACCGACGAGTTCGTGATTAACCAACCTGTTGGAATATCATAACATCAAGAGTGATCAAAATTCATATTCATGGGTAAATTAAGAAAAAACAACTTTTTATGAGAAATCTGAACAATTTGGATAGATTGTGCACATTTTTCTCCAAATTAAACTGAATAAACGCAATGTGTGATATTTCTTTATAACTTAATCATTTTATCGACCAACACGTTTACCCAAGCTTACATCCCCATAACTGTTTTCTGAACGCATAAACGAACAACTAGGCCTAGCTGGGAAAACGGGAAAACTGAGCCAAGTTAGGTTTTAAGTATTAGACATTGAATAAAATCACAATTTAAGCCTACTGACACTTTCTGGGTGTAATAGCTATACCCAGATTAGCTATACAGCCTAGTTTAGTATAATGATTATAATAATATTAAAATAGTAATATTATTATAATATTGATTATAGGAACTAGTGATAGCAAATCAAACAAACCACGAGCTGACTCGGTGCTGATTATCTACTAAACCATGAGTTTCATGACCCCACTTTTAAACCGCTTTTACGAACTTTTGGGGTGAAAAACATGTTGATACATATCTATATATACCCTGTACTGTTCAATGATGGGAATTATCTAAGTGCTAACACACGAAAGTCCCCACGAACACAATGATTAACTTCGAGCCAGTGGCTTGCGAATAGTACTATTGGTTTGACAAACCCAAATGGAATTGGCCTGGTTGCCATGTCACATAGCGCCGTTTGCACATGACCATACTTATACAAACAGGCTATGTAGTGTTAGACATAGCTACCGGGGCATGTTTTGGGCGGAAGGGGAGCCACAGTGGTTGATTGAGCGTGGGAAATGGATGCACGCAACACAGACAGTCAAGGCTTCACTGTAGCTTAGCATAATTACATCATAAACATACAAACAAACGTACTTGTGAACGTACATACATACATACTTGCGTATTTACAAACTGTGATTGTTGTACGCACAACGGATTTCTTGTAACTCATGAAACTCACCAACTATTTGTAGTTGACCCGTTTTAACATGTTTTTTAGGTATAACAGACTTGGACTAGAAAGTCAATGTGCTACGTGTTTGACTTGCGATCAATGCTGGGTGAATTGATGCAAGTGTGCTAGTAAGAAGTAAAGCCGCTTAACGGGCTGGATTTGGTTCGTATCACCTAGTTGTAAACAAAGTTAGATCGATGTAAAATATTGTACACTAGTTTGTATTGTTCTTTATAAACAATGTGGTTGACACCAGAGGTGTCTGTTACATTTCCGTTTTACGCTTCCGTAAATCGCTTAACGGTGTGTGACAAAACTTTTAAGCCCAATTATAGTTTTTTTGTTACGATTAACCAACTCATAAACAACTCACCATAACCTACAAACCGATTAACCATAACCGCCATAACGGGTCGGTTATGGTTATGGTTATCCATTAACCAACATATCGGTTATGGTTATGGGTTTTGATCAAAACCGCCCCAAACCGAACCATGCACACCACTAATGGGGATTATACCAACAACTAAGGAAAACTACACATTGTTACACATAAAATATTTTCCAAGAAGAAGAAATATCTTGCTATCTTCACTTCAAGTGGCAATTTCTCCTTAACTATTTACCTTCAAAAATTGCAAATAACGAGAAAGAAATTTCCCATAATCGTTCCACTAAGAAACACTTGATAAAAGTTTCTTATACAGTATTAGATTGTCACATTACGGTCAATATCAATCAAGTAGCTAGTTTGTTAACATAATACTAATGGCATCTTCAAGCACCAAGAGCTGGTGTATCTGACATCCCATGGATTGAAAACTCAATCCAAACGAAGACCATGTGGCTCGTATCCTGGACTATGTGGAATGCTTGTGTTAGGATTCTCACAAAAGCTGTAGAGACTTGATACACCATTTGAATATGCAATAACGGACCCATAGCCTCCTTCATTCTCCCCTGCGCCATATTTCTTCTCCAACTGATGTATGGTATCCTGAAATTTGTAATTGTAAATGAAAAAGAGGTTGCAAATGGATTTGCAATAAATTAACGTTTGACACATGCTGTTTAATCAAATAAACTACCGACTACGGTATTTTGCATTGTAAACCTTTAAATTTATCAAATTGTTGCCAAACAACCACACTAGTTTTCTAAACTTTGATTGATTAAGGAAAAAGTTTTTTTAGCTAATTCTGTGTTTTTGCTTTTGCATCTTTACAATATCAATAGTTGTTTTGTAATGGGTGCTTACATAGTCTAGTCGAAGATTACAGTTTCTTTGCTCCAAGTTCTTTACCTGTCGTTCAAGAAATTATAGTCTAGTGAGTTTTCCAAATAGAAAGCTAGAATTCGATTGATAGGTTTCATTTGTATGTATCAGGAGATAATAATATTTAATATATTTTCATCCTAATTATCTATTTATTGCCTGCATAAAAAGAATTGGCATAAACAAACAAGCTAAAGTACTCAGTAAAATTTCAATCATACTGTGTGGTCTGGAGAGGATAGGATGAGGGCAAGTCTTTCTTCTATCCAATGAGATAGAGAGGCCGCTCTCACTAAGACCCCCAGACTTAAAAAAAAATGTTTTTGAGGGTAGTGAACCATATAAAACAGATAATATAAATTGTAACTAGACAAGTCATAACAAGGATACATCATATACTAATAATATGACTAGTGGTGTTATAGTAACAGTCAAGCAAGCAACGCATAAGAAAACAAGAAAATGATAATAGTAACAGCTAAGAGAGCAAATCACAAGGCAAGAAACATTTAACATTCAAAGAAAGGCTACTAATTACCCTCTTCCTGCAGGTGTCGGTTTGAGTTTTGATCACGTGATACTGCATACAATTTCAAATCATTTATGAAGTATCAAAGTTTTTAGAAAATTAGTAATAAATGATATTCATTAACTTCAAATGTTAAAAGAACTAAAAACACAGATTAATTCATTTGTTTACTGAAGGGGTGTAACAAAACCTTGCGTTCTCGCACAACTGTAAGTGAATCTTGCATATGTTGCTCGAGAATGGTTAGATTATTCATGTCCAAGCCATCTAAATCTTCACCAAGAACTCTTTGCCTGCAAACCCATTCCAGATTCCAATTTTCTTAAACTTTAAACAGTTACCTGATTAATTAAACTAAACCCACAACAAAAATAATTATATTTATAATATTAGACTAACCTGATCTCCCTCCTAAGTTTATTGTTCGTATCTTTAAGGTTCTTCATTGTTTCTTGCATCCTCTACACATTTGCAAACTGTTAGATGGTGTAGATTAGTTTTATTATTTGACCCAAACCCAATTGTATAGATGGGTTTGGGTCTCGTAGGTTTTCTACCGAAATACATATACATGTGCATCACCGTATTTATTTCACAAGAATCAAGAATTAAGACTAACCATGGTCATCTAGTTAGGAACCCACAAACCTCCACGTTCAAGAAATTCAAGGTTTCATGGACAGACTCATAAACTCGTCAAGTTCGCTTGGGTGCCGAACGAACTCCATAAAGTTTGGTCATTTTTTTTTTTGTCAAACTATATGGAGTTGGTTCAGAAAAAAATGTTAGAACTTGAATTGAATGACTCAAAAAAAATTTTAGAACTGCCTAGAAATATAACAACTTTCAAAAAAACACGTAATAGTACCTGGTGAAATCCTAAGCTATCTACTAACCAAAATATTTTTGTGTTTTGATATAGAACTTGTATTGAAGCATTAGAGTAGAAAGAGAGGACCTCATAGTGGGTGCTCCAGAGATCAAACCCTAGAGTAGTCTGATACATATCATAAATTTTCTTAGTCCTGTGTACAATTCACATAATACAAGATTATTTTAAGAGATGATATTAAGTTAATTCATGTAAGAAAGCAGAAGGTGGTAAAAGAGAGAAAGATACAGATATTAAGTTGATCCTCTCCCTATATTAAGTTAATATTAAGGTGGGTTCTAGTAAAAATTTCTTTTAAAGAGAAAACTTAAAAACTCCTAAAACTTTTAAAAAACTATTTTTAACTTTTTTTTAATTTTTTTTTTTGAAGTTTCTTTTATTTCCATTATTCTTATATGTTGTTATTGGTTCAAAAAAAAAAACACTTGTCGGTAACCTCGTCGGTATAGTGCGCATGTGTAATAGTGTGCATTGCATATATGCAAAAGTGTTTGTATTGCATAGAATACAATACTATTTCACATATTTGATACACACTATTATATATATGCAATATAAGACTAATACACATTAGTACGTATGTGTAATACAACATTAACGCATATGTGCACCACATCGACTTTTATTTTATTATTATTTTTTTTCCATATAATACAACACTACTACACATATAAAATACACAAATATTGAATATATGCAATAAAACACTATTAAACTCAAAAATGCATAGTAATATACATGCGTAATTCAACGGTATCGCACAGTAATACGTATGTGCATTACAGCGGTTTTTTTTTTTTTTGTTTTTTTTTATATTTTTCGAATGAAATATAAGAAAATATAAGAATAATGGCTAATACAGAATTTTGAAAATATTTTTTTATTTTTAGTTAAAAATAATTCTTTAGAAGTTTTTAAGAGTTTTTAAGTTTTCTCTTGATTCTCTCCCTATATATATGTGTGTGTAATACATACGTTGTAGATGGGCTGATGTACTCATGAAATTTTCCAGTGTTGGAAAACATAATAAGAGAAACCTTTGCATCACAAAGAACAGTTAGCTCATGAGCTTTCTTGAATAACCCATTTCTTCTCTTTGAGTATGTCACCTGCCTGTTTGTATTGTTTTCTATTTTCTTTATCTCTATCCTCCCCCTCCCCATCTCTCTCTCTCTCTAGAAATTATCAAACAAAAGGTAGGAGTTGGGTAATCAGGAGTTTCAACTCTTTTTTATAGCCCAAAAACAATGATACATGTGTGGAAATTGTTGAAGGAACTGAGATGGGACCAATAGTACATAGAAAAATTGTGAGTACATAAAGAAGGTTACTAAATATGTAAAGGTAGGGGAAGTGGGAAGAAGGTTGAGTAAGTAGAAGTGTTTTTGCTAATTTGATGAAAGTGCTTTCTCTTGAATGGGGTTGGCTCTTTTCAAGTAACATGAAGTGTCTATTCTTCACTTCCCTTTTTCATATTTCACTTGACATACACTAATTCCGATGCTCCTCAATAATCTGCTTTCATTGTTGAGTACGTATAGTTACCAATCATATGTATCAAATTCATTGATATTGCTTCTACTTAATTAGAGAAGATTCTCAAATCTTGGAAATATTGACCCTTCAACATATAATAATACATGCTAAATAAAATAATAAATTTCGTAAGTGGAGTTAAAAATGGCATTTGATCGGTGGCAGATCCTTAAAAAGGTTTTTACAGTGAGCGGAAACTTATAGGATCGTTTGTTTATTACTGTATAACTTTTTTTTAGTCTGAACATATTAAAAGAGTAATAAAACCATATTTTAGGTAATTGACAAAGTTGCAACAAATGACGTTACTCATACAAACGATCTTTTTAATATAAGTTCACAACTTGTAAAATTTTTAAAACCCTGGCCAATCCGAATTCCCTAATTAAATAAATCAAAATAATAAAATTAAAAATCCGAATTCCCTAATTAAATAAATCAAAATAATAAAATTAACCTTCAGATGAATGATTCACTTAATCACTTACCTAAGTTAGAAGTATGGTCGGAATTCGACCCGCGAAAGGGATGTGGTGGCGACAAAGGATGATCGGCAATTGGTTGGGCGTTATTTATCTCTACCTATTATTCTTTTTTTTCTATGCAGTTGTCGGATTTTTTAAAATTTTAATAAGGTTTAACCCATTAAGATCTGGGCTAAGGCTTTGTAGGTCCCCCAAAACTATATCTAACACAAAAGAACGGATTTGGTCTTGACAAATGATTGAGACGGTTGTCTGAAATCAAACGATCAAAAAATAATAAAAGGATAATAGATACAATAATCTATCCGGTAATTGATAGAGAACTGGTTAATATATATATATATATATATATATATATATGGGATGATTTAAATGAAAACCGGTTTTCTTGAAAATCACTTATAAAGATCTAGACCATTGATCCGTTCACTATTATCATGACAATTTGGTAAATAATGCAAAGTTAAAGTGAGTTATATTATTGATATAAGTGCAATTCTGAAACAAAAGTAAATTAAAACTCTTACATTCACTCCTCTCTTTTCTCTTCTCTTTCTTTTATTTACTCTCTTAAACTATTGTCTAAACATGTTTTTTTTCACCATAATCAAGAATTTGAAGTTGAAGAACTTGGATCAAATTAACCTTTAAGAAACTATGACGGAGAATTTTGAGGTCGACTAAGATACGCATATGTATTATGCTATGATACGTATATGTATTCCGCTGGGATACATATATGTAATTTGCGGGAATACATATGTGTATGCTGAAAGAAAAGAAAACGAGTGAAAACAAATCTTGCCATCTTGTTACACATATATGTAAACGGTTAACTTGCATGTGTGTATGTGTGTCTATATACACACACACACACACAGGGGTGGGATTTAGAGAGAACTTATTTTATAGAGAGAACTAGAGAACTAATAAAAATTAATTTTAATTTTTTTAAAAAAAGTAGTTTATGAATTTTTTTTCTTTCCTCCTTCTATAAGATAATATTGTCCCTAAAAAAAAGAAAAAAGAAAAACTGTCGATGTAATGCATATATGCACTAATGTGTATTACATATATATAATAGTGTTTTATTGCATATAATACAACACAATAGTGTTTTATTGCATGTAATACAAGACAATTGTATTATACAATACACACTATTGAATATATGTAAATACAACACTAATAATTGTACTCAAAACACACTATCGCATATACGTAATACAACACTAATGCACATATGCACTATATTGATTTTTTTGTATTTTTGGATATAATATAACACCATTGCACTAATACAATTCAAAAAATTACATATTCAACACTATTGCACACATCAAAATAAACACTAGTGCACATATGCAATAAAAAAAAGTCGATGTATTGCATATGTGCACTACAACAAGTTTTTTTATTATTATTTTTTTATTTTTTCGAGTGAATGGTAACAAAATATAAGAATAATGGCAAAAACAAAAATTTAAAAATATTTTTTTTAATTAAATTAAAAATATTTCTTTATTAGTTCTCTAATTTTCTCTCTAAGAAGGAGTTCTCTCTTGATTCTCTCCCCACACACACACATATATATATATATATAAACCCAATTGAGTTGTGAAAACTCTAGAAACGCATTCTTAATCACATGTTTTTAATTAAAATTTGAAACTTGTGGTCTATAATTAAAGTTAATAAAAAACATAAAAGTAAATATAAATTTTTCTTTCTCCTGAAAACATATATAAAAATTAGTAAAAAATAGCAAAACAAATTTATTTTTTATTTTTCGACGTTTTGTATTAAATATAACAACATATATTACATGTGCAAAAAAATAAAAAATAAAAATAACGATGTTACATAGGGTTTTCACGGGTTTTCACAACTCAAATGGGTTTTCATTCTATACTTCTCATATATATTGTTATGCATCAAATTTTCGGTATCCTAAATGGCGATGTATTCAGGATAACTTCAGGATATATTATCCTCCAACACGACAGGTATCCTTAATATATTATTGTACTAACAATTCAACTCCCTTTCTTTGATGATTAATAGGTCATGTAACGTTCACACATCTTCCTGAAGACTAGGACTACTATCAACTAACCTAAAGAACGTGCTTAATGGAAGAAAACGTCTATTTTTGAATTAGTCTAGCTTTTCCTGTTTTTAGGAGACTTTGTTAGTTAGTTTCTTGTATAAATAGAGCTAATCTCTGAATTAAATCACACACAACAACACTCGCACTCGATACTTAGCAGTATTCGCTCATTGTAACACCGTCCAGATAGCTCCAACACTTGAAACCATTTTTGATTATTAATAAACTGGTGTTGATAGTTTTCACCGCCTGGGATTTTTTTCTTGTTATCCTCAGGATAACGAGCTTTTTCCTCGCAACAAATCCTTCTGTCATTGCATTTACGTTCATTTCCATCAAGCACCTAACCTCACTTACTAATTTGGTTACGAAATTGCACTTGTTGATCTTCGTGACCAGAAGCTAGTTCCATCTTTGCTCTAGTGGTCAGCACTGCTTCAAATGTCAACCCTGGTCCTCTGCCAATTCCGAAGAAAAGCAGTCGGCCTATAGGAGATCTTCCAACATACTCAGGAACCTCTACACGGGTACATCCGGTTATTTTTAATAGTGATATTCTATCTTTGATGAAACAGGTAAAAACTCAAATGGAGCAGCAAGAAAAGACCAACCTGAAGTTATTCAAAGAGATTGAAGAGATCAAAAACAAGCCAGGGCAGGAGGCTACTCCGATCATGCCTAGAGCCATTGATTTTGATTCTCCAGGATCATCTATCCTCCAGAATCACGGATCCTCGGGGGTGCAGCCAACGAGGGCTCCGTCTCAGCAACAGCCAGGGTACTGGGGCAATTATCATCCAGTATCCTTGGAACTATCCAGACCTTTGAGGCCAGATTCCATCAACATGCCGCCTCGTTCAACCATGCCAACCGACATATTCTCGTCAAGACCTCCCATAGTGTCCTCGGAAGTGCATGTAAGGGATGATATCCCTATGCAAACGCCACCATATCTTGAAGCCACTTTCGCTGGAGCCACAAGTCGTCAAAGCTCAGGATACCAGATGCCTAGCCATGATCTTGGTAACAATTTACTAACATAAATTTATACACTAAACGTGGATCTATGCTGGATACGGGGACTTCCCCCGACATAGCAAAAGAGTTGCAGAAAATGAAGGACATGATTTCCAATATTCCTGGGATAATACGCCCAATAGCGAAAGTCCCCTCAGGAAGTCATAGGTTATCCAGATTCAAATGGCCTATAAGCGACGTGGAAATCCCCAAAAAATTTCAAACTCCTAGCATGAAGTTGTATGATGGTACTTCGGATCTTGAATAACACGTTGCCCAATATAGGGAAAGGATGGTGATCAACCCCATCCATATCGACGTCAAAGAAGCTTGCTTATGCAAAGGATTCGGTGCAACACTAACGTCTCATATTGGTATCACCTAGTGCTCCCGGGGATAATTTGGGAATTCTTTATTCCCGGGAGTATCTAAGGGTTGTATGGTGAACGTGAGGCCTCGGGGGCTGTTGTGATTTAGTTTGATGAGTTCGAGGCTTTAGGTGACCCGAACCCCGTTAAAACGTCTCATAGGATAAACGAGTCATCTTGATGTCATTAGTATTGATTGAATGTAAACCGGCAGGTGTTTGAGTCTTGGGATTACTTAGGGATTCTCTAGCTCGTGGTGAATCCGTGTCTCGTGTCAGGTGAGTTCATGATGCCTCTTTTAACTCTTTTTAAGTTTTGGGCTAGCATGTGCACCTAAACGATTTTTCTTGATGAAACA
This sequence comes from Bidens hawaiensis, assembly GCF_021521415.1. NCBI lineage: Eukaryota > Viridiplantae > Streptophyta > Magnoliopsida > Asterales > Asteraceae > Bidens > Bidens hawaiensis. Next base: position 65,535 of record NW_027499917.1, on the reverse strand, counting down.
TTTAAACTATTTTATATAGGCTTGCTCGTATATGGTAGGCCTTGGGATGTTATAGTATGTATGTATATATTATTGTATGGCCAATATTTGGCGATGTTAGTAGTCGTTATCGACTACGGATGTTACGTATGCCTACTTTGTGTTTGCATATGTTGATGAGATGTTACGTGTTTGAGCTGTACGTTTGCTCGACCCTGATGTTACGTGTTTGGGTTGTACGTTTGCTGGACCTTGATGTTATTACTTGGATGTTATATATATATATATATATATATATATATATATATATATGGATGCACTTATAAAGATGTTTATATGTAGGTTTGTATATGTATATATACATAAGGATGATTATTTATCGAAGATGATGGCCTAACTGATGTATCCCTTTTATAGTTTAAAACCTTTGGGAATGACTATTATGATTATTAATATTGATGTTATTTATTAAAACTTGAACTCACTCACTCAGCTCAAGCTGACTTTGTGTGCATGTCAGTGTGAGTTTCAGGTTAGGAGGTGGATGCATTGCCGTTTGGACGTGCGCGAAGCTACTTGGACAGTGGAGAGCATACTTAGTCGGATGTTTCAATAATAATAAACGTTTTCTTTTTAACATTTATTTAAATACATTTAAATTGGTTTTGGGAACTTATTTTATTATTTATGTTTTCTGCTGAATTATACTCTGAAATGGTTTTCAAAATGAAATGAATTGTTTTGGGTTTAAGAATTTTGAAAAGTTTCGTGTATGATTCCCAACTGTAGGATTCCCGGGATTCGGGGTCTTACAGTGATCTTCAGGATCCCCACCATGATGGTTTGGTAAATACTTTAAGTATAGCTAATCGTTTTGTGCGTAGGATACTTATTGATGGTAGGAGCTCCGTGAACATCATCCAACTAGATGCTTTAAAGAAAATGGATATCTCAGAATCTGAGATTATCCCGAGATCCTCAGTCCTCGTAGGATTCAGTGGAGAGACCAAGAATACATTAGGAGATATCAAACTTCCAGTATACATAGAGGGAGTAAACTCTCTACAAATATTTTGTGTTACTGACTCATTATCTTGTTGTAATGTGATCTTCGGCAGGCCTTGGATCCATGACATGAAGGCGGTACCCTTAACATACCATCAATGTGTGAAACTTCCAAGTCCTTGAGAAGTTACCAGGATAGAAAATGACCAACAAGATGCCAAAGTTTGTTATGCATCATCAATGAAGTCGGCCACAAAACCTACTCCAGAATATGGAAGAACTTGTTGTAGACACTGATTAGGATCTGATGTTGTTATAGCTTATGTCTCAAGGTGCGGAAAACAATGAGAATGAACATCACAAGTAACATTAAGCACATACTTCATTGATAATATCAAATGCTTACAAGATATGACACTTCAGGAAGTTTCTCTCTCTAGTCTCTCTCTCTCTAGCATATGACATGATCAACCAAAAGTCTAGTTAATCACACATAAGTCCTCTATTTATAGGAAACACATGAAAGCACACATGGGGCGTATATCTTATATGGCGCATATGTTATGCGCCGCATAACATATATGTTATGCGCCGCATAACATATGCGTTCCCATGGACTTATGCGCTACAAACATATACTCTAACATATACAAATGACATTTAAAGCCCTATACAATCAAAACTAAGACCCTAGATCATAGCTATAGACGTAGATGATCTAACAGACTCCCCCCGGATATAACTAAATCTTAATTTCTTGTGAACAATATATCAGAGTTTTCTTCAAAACTATAAGTTGTGTTCTATTGAGATAAACTTGTCAGCACCCCAGCCACCAGAAGTTTCGGTAATATGTAATTGATCAGATTATACATATCTGATCCGTAATATTTTCCTCCATTATATGCTTTCGACGAATCTTAGCAAAACATGATATTTGAAAGCAATGACTTTTTCAACCCTGATATATGAAACTAACAACTTTGCATTCTCATCTCTTTCAACATGTTTCCATCTTCATCAGTCTCATCTTCTTCATCAGTCATCATGTTTAAATCTGCAAAAACAAAAACATTCCCGTGTATGAATTTAGAAACCGGATATGATAGATTTTACGGATAAGTTGATCCAATCTCTTACACTCATTTCAACAGAATCACTCAATTATACTTCAAGTAAATTTACCTTATGTAGTACCTCAGAACAAAAAGTATGTATGAGATAGATTTAAAGGTGATGAAATGATATTATCGGTAAGATTTTGATTACCATTTAAGGGTATACATCTATGATTAGCAATAATTCCCTCAATAGTAAATCACTATTTCACTTGTGGCCTTTAAATGATTACCAGTCTGCTACTGTCATAGAGTCTATGACACATTTGTCTTTATACTCGACGGATAAGATCAGTTCAAAAACCCCTACATATACGGCGTATATGTGTGAACCTCGGATATATTCAATCTTCAACTTATGCGGCGTATAAGTACGCCCTGAATAAATCTGACATTTTGTCCAATTCACACTAATGTAATATTCCAAGTACAACTTAATGTCCTTGTACATTAAAAGAAAACTTAATAGAGCTCATTTTAAAAATCTATTGTTTATAAAGTCCAATTTAATGACATTGAGTAAAACATATAACGTTTTGATTTCTTTTGAATTTGAAAAATGAGAAACTCAACAAGTTTCATTGTTCTAGAGAAAAAACCCCAAAGAGATAGTTCGCCCGCATATAAAGAGTCGAAAACTAAATCAGAAATAAAATCTTTTTAGTTTTTCAATTAGAAACAATAACAAATGAAACTAGAAATTTAACAAGATAGAAATCACATATTATTGTGAGTTTGAGCAGGGAATCATATTGACCAAATTGCCCTTCCATCACAGTTTTATTTTCAGCGTTTATTATGACTGTTGTTAAGTCAGTCATTGGTATTGTTGTCCACCTAAACCTTCTAAACAAATGATTCATGAATTTCAGTGATACATTTAATTGATTCAATTAGGCACAAGATATCAGGATTTATCAGTTCTAATCTCAATTCAGGCGTAATTTGATTTTTGCACAGTCACCCCAACTTGACTTAAACCTTAGAATCAGAAGATAAAAATACTTTCAATTTTTAAGCACATCAGCAAATAATCCCCACTACAGGACATACCCCCGTTATCAAGCAATACCATAAGGTCCTATCCCATGGATGAGTATGCACGATTTCATCTGTTGGCTTGCATACATTGTGTCCCTTGTGGTCCGTTTCTTAATGGTAATAAGACACGAGCAAGGGGACAATGTATGTCTAACAGCGGATTTTGATCAAGTCAGTAATGAATTTAGTACATAAGTACTTATGCGATCAAGTTTAATGACTTATAAAGCAGCTTAGACTGCGGGTTTGCTTTTAAGGCATTTATAAATATTCATCGAACTGAATACTCATATGATAAACCGAATAAAGACCCGATGGATCCAGGAACCTTAAAGCATCCCATCAATACAGGATTTAAGGCCATAAGACCATACATCATTGAAGCGTTAACCACTTACCGATAGCTATGTTTTAACAAATTTAACCAATCATTCTAATTAAAACGCTTGAGTATGACCAGCTATTACATTTCTAGAAACTAACACCTCATCAATTTGCATTTTTTTTAAGTTTATGTCACTTACTTTTTCCTACTTGTTTGTTTTAAAGGCCTACCAACGCACTAATAAAGTTAAGCACGCAGCCTTTTATGCCCACTTTTTACTGGATTTGGGACCAGATGATCAATGCACTATCATCTTCCCTTTTTGCTTCAAAAACTCATTTTCTGAGGAGCAACATTTTTAAATGTTTTTGACATTTTTGAATTTTATAATGTTTTTGGATTTTTCAAAATTTTCAATGTTTTTGGTTTTTCATAAAATTTCTCCCCATAAAAACAAAAACCATATGAAAATATTTATAGAAAAATAAAGTGACTCTGATGTTTAGGATCGCAAGGTATCCAAAACACCCATTATCTCGGTAACCCTCTTCTCAACACCCCCCAAAACTTTTAAACCATTAAGTTTTAATAAGTATTGAAATCGTGACTTATCAAAAGCTTTGGTGAAAAGATTTGCCTTTTGTTCATCGGTGTGAATTTTGTCTATGGTTATCAACTTTTTTCGCAGCAATCACGAATGAAGTGATACCATATTTCAATATGCTTAGTTTTATAGTGGTTTACCTGATTCTTTGTTATCGAAATAACTGCATTATTATTACGCTTAGTAAGAAACTTCAAGCTGTAGTCCCGCATCTGTAGTTTTATCCAAAGAACCTGAGAACAGCAACTAGAGGTAGCTACATACTCAGCTTCACAGACAGATAGCGAAACCATGGTATGTTTCTTGCATTGCCAGGTGACAAGACGCTTGCCAAAGAACCGACACCCTGCCATTGTACATTTGGCATTCAGCTTATAACTTCCATAGTCCGAATCTGAGTAAGCCCTCAGCACAAACTCATCGTCTTTTGGATACCAGAAACCGACCCCGGGACATCCCTTGAGATAACATAGAATTCTTTTGACTATAATGAGATGTGAAACCTTCGGATTCGATTGATATCGGGCGCACAAACATGTGGCATACATGATGTCCGGCCGAGAAGCAGTGAGGTACATCAATGAACCAATCATAGATCGGTATAATGTTTGATCAACCTTCTCCCCGTTGGGATCAGGACCGATACCATGATTCAATGGTAGAGGAGTACTGATTGCCGTTGCATCAGCCATATTAAACTTCGACAAAGACGTCGTTGGCATACTTTGTCTGGTGGATAAAGATACCATTAGATAACTGTTCCACTTGAATTCCAAGAAAAAATTCCATCTCCCCCATTGCACTCATTTCAAACTTCAGTTTCATCACTTCCTCGAACTGCCTGCACAAATCATCGTTTGTCGACCCAAATATGATATCATCGACATAGATTTGCACGATCTGTAGATGTCCATCAATCAATTTAGTGAAAAGTGTACAATCGAGGTTCCTCTGATAAACCCATTATCGAAAATATGTTAAGACAATGTCTCATACCAGGCTCTCGGGGCCAGATGGAGACCGTAGAGGACTTTTTCAAAGAGGTACACTTTGTCTTTGTGGATCAGATCGATAAACCCCGGTGGTTGTCCCACGTAGACTTCTTCACTGATTTTCCCGTTGAGAAATGCAGAGTTGACATCTAATTTATAAACTTTGAACCCTTTCTATGAAGCAAAAGCCAGGAAGATCCGAATCGCTTCCAGCCTTGCTACTGGTGCATAAACCTCATTGTAGTTAATACCCTCTCTCTGGTTAAAACCCAAAACAACTAGTCTTGCTTTAATTCTGACTATAATTCCATTCTCATCACGTTTGCATTTAAACACCCATTTAGTGTTTATTTGCTTCTTGTTCTCAGGCAAGTCAACCAGTTTCCAAACCCCGAGCTTTTCAAATTGCAATAACTCCTCTTTCATAGCATTGGCCCAGCTCGCCTTTGTAAGGGCTTCTTTGTATGTCTTTGGTTCGACCAGCGAAATAAAACATTTGAATGAGAACTGATTTTGTAATGGAGATACCTTTGTATAAAAAAAATGCAGGGTTTGATCGATTTGGCGTCTCGTTTGAACCCTAGCGTTCAAATCTCCAATAATATTCTCTTTTGGATGGTAGGAGACAGTTCTTGGAACAATTTCTGTAGAAACTGTCACTTCATTTTGGAGATTGGTGACATTCTCTTCATCAACAACTATGGTTGGAGAAATAGCCTCGATAATCTCCTCGTCTGTTTCACCGTTGTCATCAAACATGGGTGAAGATTCTGGTACAACATCAGATAGAATAGGATCTGGGGCATCCTGAGGAACAATTATAATAGGAACTTCTGGTGTTGACACGAGATCTTCTGATAAATGTTGTTGGTATAACATTGTCACAGTCTCATTTGAAAGAACTTCCTCAGGGAGCTTGAAACTTTCCCAAAGGCTCTCGTAATCAAACAACCACGAATCTCCTGATCTTTGAACTGTAGGAGTATAACGTTGACAATCAACGTTCTGAACTTGAACAATCTTGTGGAGGCTAGGAATGTATACACGTCGAAGTGGACTAGCATACCCCACAAAGAAACCTTCAACTAATTTGGGATCAAACTTGCCATTCGGTTCAAGAATAGTACATGTTGATCCAAACGGTTCCAGCCACTAGAGATTTGGTTTTCGACGATTAAGTAACTCAAAACACGTCTTGCCAAACTTCTTTACAGTAAGAACCCGGTTGAGAGTATAACAAGCTGACGCCACTGCTTCAAACCAAAAATTCACAGGTAACTTTGAATTAAAAAGTATGGTTCGAGCTGTTTCTATCAAAGTATGATTCTTTCATTTAGCGACCCCGTTCTTTTGTGGAGTATAAGGTGCACTAAACTCATGAAGAATCCCCCGGTCGTTACAATACTCCAGCATCTTGTTGTTCTTGAACTCCGTCCCATTATTACTTCTTATTCTTCGAATAGGTAAGTTGTACAACGTTTCGAGTTTCTTGAATAAGATCATCAGGGAATCATAAGTTTTATCCTTGGATTCCAAAAACATCACCCACGAAAATATGTACAACAACCTAACATCTTCAAAGAAACCCAAGCTTTCTTGGTCTTGGGTTGTTTGAAATTCTTGTATAACAACCTAACATCTTCAAGATCAAATTCACTCGATAACAAATCATCACTTGTAACAAGTGGCTCAGATTCGACTTTCTTTTCTTTAACAATTATTGGTGGTTTTGGTAAATTTTTGGCCACCCAATCATTTCCATCTATTCTAGGTCGATCTGATCATAATCTTCTTTGGTCATGTTGTAGTTATCAATTCGTCCAACAACTAAACCTTCATAAGATTCCAGAACCGAGCCTAGAAATACCATATGTTACTTTACTGTTTCAGTGGTTAGGCACCCATTTTTCTTCAAATTTACAGCAATGTTGCACTTTAAAACATCAGGGTCTTGTGTTTGAGAGGATTGAGATACTGGAATGGTGCCCGAGTAACTACTACTTTACTGTGGAGTAGCAAGAGCAGCAGGTACACTTGTTACAAAGGCTTGACCAGTTTGTTCAGCACAGAATGCTGTGAGAATCTTGGGATTTGAAGAAACACTTGATTGTGAACCCTTGTAGTACAATCCCACATCTTGTGATACAGCTGTTGATTTCATCTTTTGCTTCTTCCTAAGCTCCAGATCATGAGCTTCAAGTTTCTCAATAAAACTTGCCAGATTAAGACGACCATATGCAATGGGATTTGATTGTTGAATCATTATAAAAGTACACCACTCTTCAGGTAGTGCATCAACAAGCTTGTCGATGTACTCATAATCAGGTTTATCAATCTTCAACCTCTTCATTTCACTCAACAGATAATAATATCTTTTATTCAGCTGAGCAAACGACTCTCCCTTGACTTGAGTAAATATATCAAATTCTTTCTTGAGCAACGCATGCCAAATAGAATAACCAGAACCATTGTGCTGCAATAATTGAAAGATCTCGGCTTTGATGGCTTGTTGAAAGAGATTCAACTTTTTCTTCTCTTTTAAGAACATAGATTTGTCCCCATCAGTAATTTGTGACAATCGATAATTTTCCCCATTCTTATTCTTAGGGATGATGTACTCTTCCTCAACAGCAGTCCATGTCTCATAGTTTAATGCTTGTACGTAGGTTTAAAACTTGCTGGCCTAAGACGGATAATCTTCCATATGAAGAAGCTTTGGGGGTTTGTTTGACGTCCCCATTTCATTTTCAAGATTAATATTTTGAAGCAAGACAGATGGTTGAGACACAAAAGCATTGATATTTTCCATGGTGAGAAATCAACAAGTTAACATATATGATTGATATAGGTCAACGGATATGTATGAGTAGCCAACGGATATGACTAACACCGGATATAAGTAGTCAACGGATATGATGAACAGCGTATATGCTAGACTCAACGTATATGTTTCAACTTATAACATATAAGGCGTAAAATTTATGGTTAATTAGGATAAATCTGGACTTAGATTTGAACTTCAGAATGATTTGAATGTTTGAATACTGATTCGTTAAACTTTTGAAGACTGATTCGTTATTGTTGAAGACTGATTTGTTAACATTTTAACTGATCATTCGTTAGAATAGTGTTTCACCATTCGCTTGTTTCTCATTCGTTAACTAAACATTCGCTAATCACATTCGCTACCTTGTCACATTCATTACACAATCGCATACGCTACCCCTCATTTGTTAACCTTACACATTCGTGAACTACTATTCCTATCTGTTTAAACAGTACACATTCGTGAAAAGTGTTTTTAAGTTTTATCATTTCACAAATTTAGACCCTTGACTGTTAGACCTAGTCAAATCATGTCTTCTCAAAATCAAGCCTCGTATTATGCTCTAGCCTCACAGAACGCCTTGATGCAACAAATGTTATCAATGGACAATGAAATTGGGTCTCACAATAAATGTCCCAAACTACTGAAATTGTCTGAATTCTCACGTTGGGAGCCAAGGTTCCGTGCTCATCTTGGATACGTTCATCGAAGCAGTCTGAGATTTCTGGATGTTGTTTATAAGGCACCACTTATGGGGAGTGAGACACTAGGCTGGACTGAACAGGCTCATCATATGTATGAAGCACATGATACCAAGGAAGCTGAGAGTGAGACCAAAGCTTACTCAACTCTCACTATGGTGTTACTTGAGGATATCTTTCATCAATACAACAATATCAAGACTTGTGCTTCATTAATTGCTTCCTTGAAACCCGAAGTTTAGGGAACACACTTGAGAGCAAGAAGACTCTAGTGAAATTTCAATTTAGAAATTTTACTCTCTTGAAGAATGAGACTGTGGAAGAAATGATCAGTCGTTTTTGTCATCTTGTGGCAGAAATGTCTGCTGTTAAACTGGAACTAACGGATGTGGACAAGATTGATACATTGAAGAATGCATTACCACCTTCTTAGTCAACACTCTTACTTGTGCTAGAGAGAATGGTTATTTTCGTAATGATCAACTTACTTTTGAATAGTTTATTAACAAGTTAGAAGGAAGAGAGTACGACTTGAAATGCCAAAACTCACTGAAGGATAATCAAAATCCTACTCTCTATAGTGGTTCATTACCAGTAAGCAATGCTTCAAGTTCAGTTCCGATCACTGCTTTCTTCACTCAGAATTCTCAAGAAGATTCTCCTAACAGTAATGCCATGCCTAAGGTATGTTTCTTGGCGTCAGGTGCCAACTCGGGTTCATGTTCAAACTCATCAAGCTCTCCGCCTAATGTAAATCTGAAGGAAGCGGAGCAGTAGTTCGCGTTTTTAAGTGCGTTTATGTCATCATACGAACAACTTGTTGGGAGTAAGATTGCTACTAGCGAACTTACTGATGAGGATTATGACCATATTGACCCTGATGATCTAGAGCTTATGGCCCCGAAATGGAACATGGCTATGATAGTACGTAAGGTAAAACGGTTTATGCAACGAACCGGAAAGGACCTACCTACTCTGAACAAGAGGGTTGGGTTCGATAAATTAAAAGTCAAATGCTACAACTGTGGAGACTTTGGAAATTTTCCCAAAGAGTGTGATGAGCTGAAGAAAGAATACACGGGGTCCTCGTAATGCTGATAGGTCTTCGGGAAAAAGTTCGTCTGGATCTGAAAAGAAGAAACCATCAGAAGGGGATCAGAATTAGGCGGCTAACTTACAAGCCCTTTTTGCTAGTGAAGTGTTGGATTGGTCTCAACGATTACTGGTGAACCAAACAAATCTTGCTGTGTAGAACCAGTAGAGCATTTTGAAGATGCGAGTGGCGATAACTTAACAGATGGAAGTGAGAGTTCTGAAATTTTGTAGGGGTTTGTCACGAAGGTATAAGGTATGACATGTGAAAGTTTAAAGGAATTGTGACGGTTGAATGTGAAGATAGAGAGAAAACCTTGCAAAACTTGTGATATTCAAGCTATTAACGAGCCAAATGCTCTGATACCACTTGGAAGGAGTTGTTGTAGACACTGATTAGGATCTGATGTTATTACAGCTTATGTCTCAAGGTGCGGAAAAAAATGAGAATGAACATCACAAGTAACATTAAGCACATACTGTTAGGGCTCGGATTTTCGGTATCCTCAGCCAGCAGTATGTTCAGAATAACTTCAAGAAATGGCGTCTTCTGAGGTAACAGGTATCCTAAATATATTTTATAATTTAACAATTCGTTCGCTACTTTCCTTGTCTACCAGGTCAAAGGACTTATCAAGATTGACTCAAGACTCGGACATTCCGTTAATAGAACGTGACGAAAAAAGGAACGTGTTTAATGGAGTGATTGGTGGCTAAATAGGATTTAGTTTATTATTTCCTAAATTATAGGCCATATTGTTAGCTTTATTCTTGTTATAAATAGAGCAATGAACTCGAATCATAACACACACTCTAGACACACGAGACTTACTAGTACTCGCATTCTCTCTAAACGCGATCGAGTTTTAGCTCCACACTTGTAACCGACTTTCATTATTAATAAACTGGTGGTGATAAGTTTTCACCACCCGGGGTTTTTTCTTGTTATCCTCAGGATAACGGGTATTTTTCTCGCAACAAATCTCTGTGTTCAAAGAGTTTTACATTCATTTTTGCAAGCACCATGTCCCATTTACTAATTTGGTTACGAAATTTCCTTTTGTCAATTTTTTACCAAAACAATTTGGCGCCCACCGTGGGGCTATCGGTGCTTTAATCCATCAAAACCGTTTGTTTCATTCTCAATTACTTTCATCCCTTCATTATGGCATCACAACCAAAAACTAGCCCCATTCTTGTTCCAGTCACCACTACTTCAAATGTTAACCCTGGTCCTCCGTCGGTCCCAAATAAGAGCGCTCAACCCAAAGGAGAACTTCCACCGCACCCGGGAACCTCTACACGGGTAGATCTGGTTATTTCTAACAAAGATATTTTTGCTTTGATGAAACAGGTCAAAATTCACATGGACCAGCAAGAGAAGACCAACTCAAGGCTATTTAAGGAGATTGAAGGGATCAAGAAAAAACCAGGGTATGAGACTACTCCAATCATGCCGTGGGCTCTTGATTTTGGTTCTCCAGAATCATCTATCCTTCAGTATCCCGGATCCTTGGGGACACAATCAACAAGGACTCCGTCTTAGCAACAGTCAGCATATTGGGGAACTTATGCTCCGGTATCCTTGGAGTTACCCAGACCAACTAGGCCGGAATCCATCAACATGAAGCCTCGTTCAACCATGCCAGCCGGCATGTTCTCGTCAGGATCTCCCATGGTTTCCTCTGAATTGCATATTGGTGATGACATCCCTATGCAGACATCACCTTATCCGGAGGATACCCTCAATGGAGGAACTAGCCATCAAGGCTCAGGATACCAGAGACCTAACCATGATCTCGGGAACAGTTTACTTAATGCTAATTTATACACTAACCGTGGATCTGTGCAGGATAAGGGGATATTCTCTGAGATAGCCAGGGAATTGCAGAAAATGAAGGATATGATTTCCAATATCCTCGGGATAATCCGTCCCTTAGCTGAAGTTTCGGTAGGCAGTCACAGATTATCCAGATTCACTTGGCCTATATACGATGTGGAGATCCCCAAGAAGTTCCAGACGCCCAGCATGAAGCTGTACGACGGCACTACGGATCCAGAGGAACAAGTAGCTTAGTACAGAGAAAGAATGGAGATCAACCCCATCCCTATTAACATAAAAAAAAGCTTGTCTATGCAAGGGGTTTGGTTCAACACTAACAGGGCCGGCCCTCAAATGGTTATTAAGTATTCCTCCCAATACTATTACTTCATTTGCTCATTTGATTAACTTATTCAATAATCAATTTTCTTGTAGTAGATCTTTTGAGAAAATGACAGGTGATTTATATAGAATTGTTCAGCCTAATGATGGATTCCTAAGGGATTACATAACTAGATTTAGCAGGGAAGCTTTGGATATCCCCAACCTTGACATGGCGGCTGCTGTAGAAGCTCTCAAGATGGGATTAAAGAAGGACTCTCCTTTCTATGACAATCTTGTCATGACTCCATGTAGAAATCTTGATGAAGTCAGAAACAGGGCATTAAGATACATTCGGCTAGAGGATGACACGAAGGCTCATGGAAGTTTGGTTATCCCAAAGTACGAGTCTACCAACAGGAAGTCGGACTCTCCACAGAAGTTCTCTAGACCAAAGACTTATTGAAGAATTAGACACTATTGATGAGCTCAGAGATCTAGCTAATATCATAATGGCAGCATATCAACAAAGAATAGCCAAGTCCTACAACATTCCAAGTAGGGGACACGGTGTTAAGAGAGGCATTCCAGAATACCACTAACCTAGCAGATGGAAAGTTAGCTCCAAAGTGGGAAGGTCCTTACTTGATCGATTCAGAAGCAGGCAACGGGCTTACAGGTTAATCACTATGGAGGGAGTCCCTATACTAAGAGCTTGGAATACTATCCATCTCAAGGCATATTTTTGTTAGTATCCTTAATTGGTATGTTCATATCCTCAACATCTTAGGATAAAGGTATGTTCCCTGATCTACTTTTACATTGTTTCATATTTAAACTTTATTATCTCTTTATCAATTTTACTAACTTAAGCATCGGAGGGGTGTTAGCCCACCCCTCATTAAGAGCTTAGTGTTTTGCAGTTATCCTAAGGATATGCTATCTTCACAACAGTCAGAGGCTGATCACCTCACACACGAATAAGATATCCTTGATATCTTCTATGGTTTCAAGGTCTTCACCTTGCTAACGAACGCCTGGAGCGCACGAATAAGATATCCTTGATATCTTCTAAGGTTTAAAGGTCTTCACCTTTCCAACGAACGCCTGGAGCGCACGAATAAGATATCCTTGATATCTTCTAAGGTTTAAAGGTCTTCACCTTTCTAACGCCGCCTGGAGTGCACGATGATTTGGATATAGTTCGAGGCAGGCGGACCAGACCAGCTGATAATCCGTTTGTTGTTAGCTTATACCGAATCCTTAAGATAAGTGGCAGACGTGTCACACATATGGTTTATAAAATTTTCATGTTATCTAAGGTTTATAACATTTTCATGTTATCTAAAGTTTCGGCATTATCATGTCCATACGTTTGGGACTTTCCCCAATTTTATCTCAAGTTCAGACATTTTCATGTCTCTCAAGTAAAGGCCTATTCTCCAGTGGAAAGGCTTTGTCGCCAGTAAATGGGCTTTATCGCCAGAATTATCTAACTTTGTTTTAACAGATCAGAAATCGGCCAGGTCGCTAAGTATAGATATATTACCAAGTTGTTTTTTAACTTAGCAAATCTCAAAAGCATGGTGAATAAAAAGACCGGCAATTGGGGACATCGTATGTAAGTTTGTCAATTTATTATCATCTGCGGAGGTACACTTTTATACCTGATCTTTCCTTCGCATTTTATTTGAAATATGATCTTTCGGCTCAATTGTGTCAAATCTCAATTATAGAGGTTTTAAAACATATATTTTCTGGATGCGTTATTCTTAAAGTATTTTTCTAAATGTATTAAGAACATCTTCTCTACAATACACGAACCTCAAATAATGTATTTTTTAATATGATAAGTTTTGGGAATTTATTTCATAGATATATTATACTTTAGTAGTTCAAACCGTTTTGGATGTGTTATGTTAAAAACATATCAAATTGATTTTTCTTAGAAATATTTGTCAATGTTTTATATTCAAGGATATATTGTCCTTAAAATATTTTATCTCAATGCATGATTGAACTTAAAAAACATATTTTTTTAGATATAATCCTTAGAATATTTTACTCTAAAGTATAAAGAGTTTAAGAAATATGTTTAGGATATGTTATCCTCAAGATAGTCTATTTCAAAAACTTAAAAATATTTCACAAGACATGTTCTAATTTAAACATATTCGGATAAATTATCTAAAATGACATACAAAACACAATGATAAAGCCACAAGATCATCATTACTAACATTAAGTGCAGATAGATAAAAAGACAATGCAAGGGCTTTGTCTTCAACAAGTGGAAGATCCCTCCACCCAGGCATTGTCAGATAGTTAAAGTTCAGGATAATATGGGCTTCGTCTTGAAACTCAAGATCCCTCCACCAATATTTCCCTATTATCTTAAGCATAACTGTTCAAAACACAAGTTCCAATTGATCAAGATACCACAACCAACCATCATAAACCACAAACAAACATTCATAAAAACAGGGTTTAGGCCTTGTCTTTATCGCCATCATTACCCTATTGATCCTTCACTGCCTCTCTAGTCGCCAACTTTCACCGCCTTATCAGCCACCTTATCCGCCATGTCCGGCCCCATCTCTTCCACATTCTCTCCGCCACGATCTTCTCCCAAGCTGCCACATCCCAAAAGGGAGTCTCCAACCCAGCAGTCTTAGCCTCCTGAGCCTGAACTTGAGGACGGAAAGCATGAGTTTTTTACTCATGGTGATTGAAGATGAAGAGCAAAGAGAGAATAGATTACCTGGATAATGATCGGATGAAGGATTGAGTTATTTATCTGAGTAAGTATAAGGATAATCAAGGGCTTGGCAGGTTTCACAGATATACGACACATGCGACTGATCTATCCCACATGCAGAGTTCAAATTTCAAAAATTTAACAGCTGTAAAGCATTTTCACAGCCGTCAAATTTAGGGAAAATTATTAGGGCTCGGATTTTCGGTATCCTTAGCCAGCAGTATGTTCAGGATAACTTCAAGAAATGGCGTCTTCCGATGTAACATGTATCCTAAATATATTGTATAATTTAACAATTCGTTCGCTACTTTCCTTGTTTACCAGGTCAAAGGACTTATCAAGATTGCCTCAAGACTCGGACATTCCGTTAATAGAACGTGACGAAAAAAGGAACGTGTTTAATGGACTGATTGACGGCTAAATAGGATGCAATTTATTATTTCCTAAATTATAGGCCATATTGTTAGCTTTATTCTTGTCATAAATAGAGCAATGAACTCGAATCATAACACACACTCTAGACACACGAGACTTACTAGTAATCGCATTCTATGTAAACACGATCGAGTTTTAGCTCCACACTTTTAACCGACTTTCATTATTAATAAACTGGTGGTGATAAGTTTTCACCACCCGGGGTTTTTTTCTTGTTATCCTCAGGATAACGGGTTTTTTTCTCGCAACAAATCTCTGTGTTCAAAGAGTTTTACATTCATTTTTGCAAGCACCAACTCCCATTTACTAATTTGGTTACGAACTTACCTTTGTCAATTTTTTACCAAAACACATACTTCATTGATAATATCAAATGTTTACAAGATATGACACTTCAGGAACTTTCTCTCTGTAGTCTCTCTCTCTAGAATATGACATGAATAACCAAAAGTCTAGCTTATCACGCATAGTCCCCTATTTATAGGAAACATATGAAAGCACACATGAGGCATATATCCTATACTGCACATATGTTATGCGCTGCATAACATATGCATTCCCATGGACTTATGCGCTAGAAACATATACAAATGATATTTAAAGTCCTATACAATCAAAACTAAGACCCTAGATCATAGCTATAGACGTATATGATCTAACAGCATAGCAATTACAAAACAACCAGAGGAGGTCGTGCAAGCTAGGGATCAAGATGTGAAAGAAGTATCCTTGGATCCTCAGGATACTGAGATTAAAGTTTTGTTATGATCAGGTATGCCTGAGGATATCGAGCAAGGCTTAATATCCTTCTTAAAGAAAAGAGCTTCCACCTTTGCCTGGAAACATGAGGATATGACAGGTATCTCTAAATCTATCATTACTCATAAACTTGGTATAGATAACTCTTTCAAGCCAGTGCATCAAAAGCGAAGAAAATTTGCTTCTGAAAGAAATGTCATCATACAAGAAGAAGTGGAGAAACTACTCAAAACCAAGATGATAAGAGAAGTCCATTATCCTAGATGGTTGGCCAATTTGGTTGTAGTCCAGAAAAAGAATGGAAAATGGAGAGTATGTGTGGACTTCACAGACCTCAATAAGGCGTGTCCCAAGGATCCCTTTCCGCTCCCACATATCGATTCAATGGTAGATGCAACTGTTGGTCACGAGATACTAACCTTCATGGACGCATCCCCGGGATTCCAACAAATACAAATGGAACCATCAGATCAAGAAGATACCGCCTTCATGACTCCCACAGGTATATATTGTTATATTGCAATGCCTTTTGGACTAAAAAATGCAGGTGCAACAACCAAAGGCTGGTCAACATGATGTTCAAAGATCAACTGAGGGACATGATGGAAGTCTACATAGACGACATGGTGGTGAAATCAAGAAGAGCTGAGGATCACCTTAAAGACTTGGCAACAGCATTTGATATCCTGGGCAAGTACAACATGAAGTTAAATCCTGCCAAGTGCCAATTTGGAGTTAAAGAAGGAAAATTCCTAGATACATGGTCACTAAAAGGGGAATAGAAGCAAGCCCCGAGTAGCTCTAAGCTATCCTAGATATCAAATCACCAATAAGTGTCAAAGATGTCCAAAGGTTAACTGGGAGAATAGCAGCTCTCAACAGGTTTATCACAAGAACCTCAGAAAAATGCAAAGATTTTTACGATATCCTAAGGAAGAATCAGAAATTCGAATGGGGAGAGAAGCAAGAAAGGGCGCTGGTATCTTTGAAGGAATACTTATCCTCAGTACCACTCCTGATGAAACCAGTTGATGGTGAACCACTATCCTTATACTTAGCAGTTTCAGGGAGTGCAATAAGTGATGTCCTAGTCAAGGATCACGAAGGTCAACAACATCCGGTATACTATGTAAGTAAAAGCCTATTAGATGCTGAATCCAGGTACTCTTATCTTGAAAAATTTTAATTTTAGCACTTATAGTGGCTTCTACCAAATTGAGATATTATATTGAAACTCATATTATTCATGTGAAAACTAACTATCCTATTAAGGCTGTTTTGAGAAAACTAGAAAAGTCAGGTAGGATGGCGAAATGGGCTGTGAAACTTAGCGCATACGACATCTTGTATGAACCAAGGACGGCCATAAAATCTCTGGCACTTGCGGATTTTGTGGCTGATTTTAGCTAGTATATTCTTGAAGAAGTAGAAAAAGAAGTTCAACAATTGGATGTCAAGGAGGAATGGACCTTGCATATATACGGAGCCTCTAACTTGGGTGTCTCGGTCTTTATTATATTATTATTATAATGATTGATAATGTAAGGGGTTTTTTTGGTAAATAACCCCCATTCGCTTTATTGTAAGGCCTCCGTAACAAATGAGCCACATTAGTTATAATGCAAGCCACATTCGTTAACCTAGTTTAACGAATTTGTCAAACTAATGAAGGGCTATTCGTTAGGTAAATGTAAAGCGAATGAGTATGTTCATTCGTTATGGTTAATGTAACGAATGACACGTTCGTTAAGTCTTAAGTTAACGAATGTGTCATCCCCTATATATATCCTTAACATTATCAGTAAAGGATAGAAGCTTTTGTTTATACTGTTTGTGCCTTGCTACTCTGTCAAAATTCTCTCAAGCTACACACACAAACACACACTAAACATATCAACTTCGTATTAATCATATAAGCATCATGAACATCACGTTGTAATCTACGATTTAGATCCAATCGAGGTTCCTTAAGTGGTATCAGAGCCTCAGGATCGGATATATGTAATTGCTCGTTGTAATTGTATCTGTTATTGATCAATTTCATCATGAATTGATAAAGGTTGCTGTTATTTGTTGTCCCGTGTAACAGAGGATACTCGTTAAACATAATTGAGTTTGTGTAATGGTATTTGGACTTAGTGTTAAGGTAATTAGAAGGATAATGGAGGTTTGAATAAGGATTGATACGGAATTGGTTTAGTTTGAATTGTAATTGTGAATTGGTGTTAATGGCGGTTTATGATGTTTTTAAAAAGTTTGATTGAGGTTTGAGTTAGATTGTTTGTGAATTCGGATTGGTCTAGTGAGGTTCGGAATTGAATTCCGAGTGGATTGGTATATCTAGTGTCCTCGTTTCGTTAATAAATAAATAAAGTATTCCGAGTTTATTCCAGCTAACGTGTCAAGTGATATTGAGTTAAATTAATCAAATATTTTATGAGAATGGATAAGTTAATAGAGGCTAGTGGACTTAAGGATAATTATGGGCCTAAAAGCCTTTAGGCTTTACCTATAAACCCTAATTCCAATCTTATCCTTATCATTTCACCATCATCCACCCAATCATTGGCACACCTACCCATACACACACACAAAGCTCATGTACCCAAACATTTTAAATCTAGTTCATTCATCCAAGATCTATTCAACCACACCAAAAAAAGATAAAAACTACATTCATTTCGATTCATGTTTTCGTTAAGATTACTAATAAATAAACCGAGTCAACCGACATAAATGAAACGGTATAGACGAGCAAGCGAGTTTGACAGTTGAACATAAACAAACCAACAACATAAACTCTAATGAACTATAATCAAACCCAAGACTAAAATAAGACCCGTTTAAAGGCTTGGTGAAGGAAATAGTTACTAAGTCGGAACACAAGCTCCGGCGAAGTGAGACTCGGTTTCGATGAACAAGTTGCTGACATGAAGACCGAGACGCGACCAAACCAAACCGTAAGAATCCGCCAGCCGGCTCTCTTAACCTGCAAGATTCAAACCCAGATCCGGACCCTTATGAACCAAACCCAAACCACTGAACCGGGTGCAACCGTCAAACCCAATCGCATAAACCCGAGCTGTGTACGACCCAGATCCAGACATAAGCAAATCGCACAAACCTCGTGCGACTCAGGTGAAACCTTGTATGCGACCCGAACAAGAAATTCATTCGTGCGACTCCATTACCGTGCGAATTCCTTTTATGCGAATTGTTTATATAATTCGCATTTCGTGCGAATAGTTTAGACATGCGAATCTTTGGCTTGCGAATTGGTTGCCCAGATCCGAGTCGCATCCCGTGCGAACATCCTCTGGTGCGAATCCTTCCACGCAACCCCTTCCCCATGCGATTCGTTGGTAGGTGGCCGGAAAAGTGAAGGGTAAAGGGGGGGCGGCAGTGGCAGCCAGGTGGTGTGGCCGGATTTAGAAGTGGCGGTGGTGGTGGGTAAGTAAAGAAAAAGAAGATGAATGAGGGGAGGGGGTGGGGTATTGGGTAGGGTTATATGGTATAAGGGTAAAATATAATATAATAAAAATAATAATAATAATAATAATAATAAAACTTTAAAAAAATAAAAGTATAGGATCGAGACAAGGACTTAGACGAAACCCGAACCCAAGATCCGACTCGTTTAAAGACCCGTGACCTGCCCCAAATAAAGGAATGTGAGTTAAAGGTGAACCAAACACATGAACCCAGTCGTTAAGGAATAAGATTTTTAGATAAAGGTTAGCTTATAAGGAACATTAATAAGAACCTAACTGAGCATGAGTCAAATATGAACCCGATAAAACCGAACTCACTTAAGGTAACGTTAACTCACAAACGCCTTAAGGATGCGAATTAATACTAATGAAGCAAGTAAAATAAATATATAACAATAATAAATAAGGTTATGTATATTAAAGTAATAAGACCGGTTTATGAAAGTTACATGTCGGTTCGGTTAAACTTGAAAGTTAACCCCGTTAACTTAATAAAGTAAGTAAAGAAGCAAATATAGAAATTAACAAATGTACGTTATTAACAGTTAGTCGAGCTCAGTTGAAGAAAGGAATTACTTTTAATTCCGAGAGGAATCAACTCCAGGTGAGTTCTAGCCCCCTTTTTCCTTAAACATTTTGGGGTTGTATGCATACTCAAGAAAGAAGATAAAGACGAACGAAATATATTTAAAAGAGAAAGTAAACGTGTACATTAGTAGTAAAATTATTTAACTATTAATATTAGGGATGTATTAGGAATGTGGGTACGTCACGATGTGGACATTAGGGGGATCGTAGTACCTTATACCTGCCCACATCATGAAGTACTCGTGAGCGATGTGCAGACATGAACGCAATAGATAGATGCTCTAGTTAGGGAAACAACATAGCTCTATGAACGGAAAAGCACACGCACGAATACAATAAAGGACTAAAAGCCTATACTGTGTTCGGGCACGTGTTGTGACAGTAATGTGGTCTAGTTATAAATACAATGAACTGATT
Organism: Bidens hawaiensis; assembly: GCF_021521415.1. Classification (NCBI taxonomy): domain Eukaryota; kingdom Viridiplantae; phylum Streptophyta; class Magnoliopsida; order Asterales; family Asteraceae; genus Bidens; species Bidens hawaiensis. The sequence continues at coordinate 45,260 of NW_027499917.1, read as the reverse complement.
GATTAGGATAATATGTATACTATGGTTCAGTTATGGACACAATGACTGGGGGGCGCAGTTATTGACACAATGACTTGGTGGTCAGTTATGGACACCATGACTAGGTAGTCCAGTTATGGACACAATGAATAGGCGGTCCAGATATGGACACAATGAATAGGTGGTCCAGATATGGATACAATGAAAAGGCGGTCCAGATATGGATACAATGAATAGGCAGTCCAGATATGGATACTAAGTACAGTAGCTATTAAATATGTGTGTATATGTAGTACGGTTGCATGGCATGATAATTTTAAATGCATGGTCGAGCTATGGATACTATTTGTATGGGTAAAAGTCAATGGATAGAACAGAAAGAAGGTAGGGGACAAGTCCTATCAAATACCTACGTAGAATAACAATATGTATATTGATGTGAATGAATGATTGCATGTTCGTGCGTAGAGCCTTCGGGCCTCATGCACACGCAGCAAGTTAGGATGACAAATCCCTTTAATTGGATATGGTCGTTTACGAGTAAGAGTAGAAGGATCAATTATGAGCAAGTATGTACGGGACTAGTTATAGACGAGTGTTACGTCGCGTATAAATAAATAATGTGATTTAATTATAATTCAAAATTTAATTAAAGCCATTCAATAACATCATCCTGTAGGTTCCCGGACGGATCTTACACGGGATATCGCTATCTACGTAGGTGCGGAATCCCTTCGTAGGTAGTTACGAGCGTAGAATACGTAAAACAATCACACGCGATACAAACGAACACGTTATATATTATAACTTGAAACACGTCTATTACAGACTCTCGGCACGTTCACTGAACTCAACAACTGACTCCTCTCTCGTAACCTAAACAAACCGTCGGCTACAGTATATATAGACACGACAACTTCGCCCGATATGTTCAGGCGAAGTTGTCTATAACTTCGCTCGTTCAACAAGTTCGCCTAGGCGAACTTGTCGACAACTTCGCTTGTTCAACAAGTTCGCCTAAGCGAACTTGTTGACAACTTCGCTTACATACATAAACATAAACTTAAACATAATTACATTACAGACTAGATTACAAACGCTAGACTATGAACTACTGACATTTATGTACCAACACATCCACTTCAAGTCCCTTACTTGAAATAATTTAGGTGAATCTATCTTTTATCCTTTTACCACAGATGTCATGTCAAATCCAGAGACACAGAGTGATCATTCTCTGTTGATTTAACTTTGCAGGCATTAGACATCTTACTCTCAACGAATAAGAGGTACAAATCCCCTTTTGACTACATATGTCTTTCACAATCACCTAGTACTGTACCTGATCTTAGACTTATATACTATCATGTTTCAGAGCAGCGAAGAACAAAGTCAAATAATACTTGGTGAATATCAAGACCCAATATGTATCTCAGGTCGGAGGATACTATGATATTCGCCTTTTACTCAAATTTACTTATGATCAATCACAAAGATTCCATGTAGTAACATTTGAGAGCGGGTCAGTCCAATATTTATATCCCATAAATATCCATAACCTTGGCAGCAACCTTTTGCTCTACGTTCATACCTTATAAATATCTACCAATCCAAGTTCATAATAGTCTTACCTTCATTCTTGTTCCCACAATTATAAGCGACTACGGACATTTAGAATAATTAACTTATTCATGGATTTAAACATGCTAAAATGGAACATAACTCAAAATGTCATAATGATAAACCATAATCATATGAATGAGTGAAAATAACAATTGTTCTGATATCCAAATACAAAATTAGATCAAATCCAATCACTAGAATATCGAAGTCCTAAGGCACAAGTGTGACCTTCATGCTTTGGCCTTTCAAGGAGCTTCGTGAGTGGATCCGCAATGTTTTGATTGGTGTGAACTTTGCGAATACATATCTTTCCTTTATCAACTTCATTCCTTATGTAGTTGAACCTCCGCTCAATGTGCCTCGTCTTTTGATGAGCATGAGGTTCCTTGATTTGTGCAATCGCACCCTCATTGTCACAAAAGATTTCGAGAGGGTCCTAAATGGTACGAACCACCCCTAAGTCGGCAATGAATTTCCTAATCCACGCAGCTTCTTGAGCTGCCAATGAGGCGGCGATGTATTCCGATTCTTTGGTGGACAATGCTACCGCATCTTGTTTCGAGCTCTTCCTAGAGACTGCCCCACCATTCATAATGAAAACATATCCCGATTGTGATCGAGAATCATCTCGATCGGTTTGGAAACTCGCATCCGTGTAGCCCTTTACAACGAGTTCCTCCTCACCAGAACCGTATATTAAAAACATGTCCTTAGTCCTTCTAAGGTATTTCAATATACTCTAACCGCCATCCAATGGCTACTTCCCGGATTATGTTGGAATCTACTTGTCATGCTTAAAGCGCATGACACATCCAGTCTAATGCATACCATTGCATACATGATGGATCCAACCGCCAATGCGTATGGGATCCCATTCATTTTATCTTGCTCTTCCTTTGAGCTTGGACATTGAGACGCACTCAAGATCGTTCCTCTTTGAATAGGTACTAAACCTCTCTTAGAGTTCTCCAACTTGAACCTTTTCAAGATTTTGTCAATGTATGCACTTTGATTTAAACCTATCAACCGCCTTGATCTATCCCTATAGATCTTTAATGCCAAAATATAGGCGGCTTCGCCAAGATTTTTGATAGAAAAACAACTTCCAAGCCATGCTTTTACACCTTCCATGGTTGGAATGTCATTTCCAAATAGTAGTATGTCATCAACATACAATACTAAGAAGGTGTTGATGGTCCCACTAGCTTTCTTATACACACAAGCTTCATCACCATTCTTGATGAATCCAAATTTCTTAACTTATTCATCAAAACAGTGATTCCAACTTCTAGATGCTAGATTCAATCCATAGATTGATTTCTTTATCTTGCATACTTTATTAGGATGTTGTGGATCGACAAAACCTTCGGGTTGAACCATATAGACATCTTCCTCAAGATGCCCATTTAGAAAAGCAGTTTTGACATCCATTTACCATATCTCATAGTAATAATGTGCGGCTATGGCAAACAATATCCTAATAGACTTTAGCATTGCTACGGGAGAAAAAGTTTCATCATAGTCAACCCCTTAAGTTTGAGTGAAACCTTTTGCTACAAGTTTTGCTTTTTAAGTATCCAAGTTTCCATGCATATCAGTTTTCTTCTTGAAAACCCACTTACTTCCAACCGGTTTGGAATTAACAGGTTGTACAACCAAGTCCCATACTTGGTTGTCATGCATGGATTGCATATTAATGTTCATGCTTCAAGCCATTTGTCACAATCGGTTATGACATTGCATCACGGTATTTGGTGGGTTCATCCGAATCTACCACATAGCACCCATCCATGAAAAATCCATATCTTTCGGGTGGATGACTAATTCTACCGGACTTGCGAACGTTTTGTGTGTCTTGATCAACCATTTGATCATTCTCAACAACCTCTTCTTGATTGCTAGTATCAACCAAACGTGTATCGATTTGTGGTTCTCGATCCTCCTCGAGTTCCACCGTTATACTAGTACCTTCCATAAGGAACTTAGTTTCCAAGAACTCGACCTTTCGAGCAACAAATACCTTTTGCTCGGTTGGGTTGTAGAAATAATATCCCATGGAGTCCTTGGGATATCCTACAAAGATACACTTAGTGGACCGACTTTCAAGCTTGTTTTGGGTGTTGTTCTTGACATAAGCCTCACAACCCCATACCTTTAAATATGATAATGATGGAGCCCTTCCATTCCATATTTCAAAAGGTGTTTTGTCCACTTTCTTCATTGGGGCCATATTTAGAATACGAGCCGCTGAGAGAAAAGCAAAACTCCAAAATGATAGAGGCAATGTGCTTCTAGCCATCATAGATCGAACCATATCCAATAGAGTTCGATTCCTCCTTTCGGAAACACCATTGTGTTGTGGTGTTTCGGGTGGAGTAAGTTGTGAGATGATCCCACAACTCCTAAGATGATCTCGGAAAGCATCACTTATGTATTCACCTCCTATATCCGAACGAAGTACTTTGACGGTTTTATGTAGTTGATTTTGTACTTCATTTTGGAAAATTTTGAACATTTCAAAAGCTTCATCTTTGTGTCTTAACAAGTACACATACCCATAACGACTATAGTCGTCAATAAAGGTAATGAAGTATCTCTCACCATTCCTTGTCATTGCCTTAAAAGAACCACATACATCCGAATGTATAATACCTAATAAGTCTTTTGCCCTTTGGTTTGTTCCACTAAAGGGGTCCTCGATCATCTTTCCTAACATACAAGACTCGCATTTATCAAATGAATCACCTTCACTTGATTCCAAAAGACCATTCTTTTGAAGTGTATGTATACGATCTTTGTTTATATGACCAAGGCGACAATCCCAAAGATAAGTTTTACTCAAATCCATTTTGAGTCTTTTGGTGCTTGATTGGTATAACATGTTATCATAAGATGTGGTATTATGAACCAATTCATAAATGCCATTAGATGGCATTGCTTTAAAATAAAATACATCATTCATGAAAACATAAATACAATCATCCATAAACTTAAAATCATAACCATATTGTCCTAACAAGGAAACAGAGATAATTCCTAGTCAAACTAGGAGCATACAAAACATTATTTAAAATAACTTCCAAACCATTTGGAAGCTTCAAAATTTAGTCCCCTCGGGCTTCGACAACAACCTTTGCTCCGTTGCCCATAAAGAGACTAATATCTCCCTTCTTGAATCCTTCATTTCCTTTAAACCCCTGCAACAAATTGCAAATATGAGTTCCACATCCGGTATCCAATACCCATGTGTTAGAGGAAATAATATTAAGATCAACATGAATCATGAAAGTTGTACCCGAGGTTTGCCCCGCATCCCTCTTAGCTTTCAACTCTTTGAGACGGGTTGGACAATTCCTCGTCCAATGGCCAATCTCCCCACATCCAAAGCATGGATCCTTCGAGCTAACCTTTAGCTTCTTTGGTTTGGGTGGTTCCACTTTTATCTTTCCCTTGAACTTGCTCTTGACTTGTCCCTTACCTTTGGCAACCTTTTCCCTTGGTTCCGGGTGATGCCTCTTGTTATTTTCACCTTCATTGATTGTGAGAACGGGTAAAACCTTCTTACCCATTCCCGTCTCAGCCGTCTTGAGCATTACATGAAGCTCACCAATGCTTTTGTCCCATCCATTCATATTGTAATTCATTACAAAGGTCTTAAATTTCTTGGTTAGCCCATTTAGGATCAAATCCGTGGCTAACTCCTTTGAGACGGGACAATTAAGGCGCTCGAGACGATCAATGTGGCTTTTCATCTTAAGCACATAGGAGGAAACGGATTGGTTTCTTCCATACGACGTGCATGAAGCGCTCAAACCGTTTCGAAGCACTCCACCCTAGCTTGTGTAAGGAACATTTCCTTAAGTTGGGTGATCATGTCGTATGCCCCATGAAGTTCAAAATCCTTTTGAATTTCAGGAATCATAGTTCCCAACTTGAGGTAAGAAACTTGCACCGAATCCTCATTGTGCTTTACCCAATTGTTATAGTTATCGGCATCGTCAACGCTAGGTTCATCGGGAATAGGCTCATCTATTACGTAGTATTACTTTTCTTGCTTGAGAACGATTCTCAAGTTTCGATACCAATCCGTAAAGTTGGTATAGTTTAGACGATCCTTATCAAGAATAGATCTTAGTGATAGGCTATTAATGGGTGGAATAATAACGTTAGGTGGATTGTTGATTTCGGTCATCTACAAATATAACAAAGCTCAATTTTAGTATTTTCAATATCAATAATTAATTTTAATCGTTAATACCCTTTATATCTCCAAGATAATTAATTATTAAAATCTAGAACCCAACATTACATTCAAATAGTAGTTAGGTAACCTTTATCCTACTATTTAAATTAACAAGGTAGTCAACGTTTGACGATTGCAACCCTTTGCAACTTCCAGTTTTATGGGATCAGTTAAACATCTTATGTTTAGTTTGGCATGTCTAATCCCATCAACACCATTGTGCACCATGCTTTGGTGACCCTATTCACATGGTTTCCAATTTAAGTCGTCCTACTTATACACACGTGTGAGTTTACATATACAAGTGGTTAGGTAACCTTTATCCCACTTATATGGTAAACCCACCTCAAACTCACAAGTTTCCTCCAACATGGTTAGGTGACCTTTATCCCATATCGAGTTCCCAAGTGATTCGAGTGTTGTACAAAAGGATGGTGTCCGACTTATTTTATAAAAGGGATTTTCGTTTTCTAAATTCTAGATTGGAAAGCCATTTATGTACCTTTCATTTGCATGCATTCAAATGTATGGTACTTAGTTGAAAAACCCATTTTCAAAGTTCCTATTAATAAAACCCATTTTATTATGAAATCATTAGACTTTAATAAAACCAATTTTTATTACCTAACGATTTCTAAGGAACTAATTTTATGCTAGTTGTTGATTTTAAGTAGTTAGCAAACCATATAACACAAACAAAAGTAAATCAACCATGCAAGCATAAAACATACAACTACAAGTTCATAACCATAGCCTCTTAATGTTGACTACACTTGTTGACCGAAGACAAGTGTGCCAAAAGGTCTCTCCTAAGGGACCCAAAAGGACTTAAGCCTGTGTCGGTGAACTCCCACTTGATCCCATCCAAATGCTACAAGTGTTCACCCCCGTGTTGTGGTCTCCATCCACTTTATTTGCGCTTCCTTCCTTGCATCTTCTTTTACAAAATATATCCTAATACATTTTTCTAGTAAAAGAAATGCATCTTATCTACTTATTATTACAAACCAAATGAATGAATAAATAGATTACAAACCCAAATAAATATTACAACCATATCGAATGAATAAACAACCACTTGAATGAACAAACACATCAACACAATCATTCAACCAAACACAAGGCCATGGCTAGGTTATGAACATCTATTACACAACCAAATTATGCAATAACACAATGACCAAAATGGTTCCCCTTCACCTCTTAAAACTTTCGGCCATAGCAACAACCAAACCGAAAGTTTCGGGTTTTGTCCAAACAACACAATCAATCATCCAAATGACTTAGTTTTTCAAGATTACCACATGCATGTAAAGTATAATCTTGAAAAACCATGGGGTAACCAAAACCCCTAAAATTTTTGACCATATGGTAAATCCCCACCATAAACCCGAAAATTTTGGGTCTAATGAAGCATGCATCCGTATAAGCGGCTCTTGATGCCATTGTTAGTTTTTAACAAGATTATCAAAGTGATAAAACCTTACTTTTACCAAAAACGCAGCGGAAATGTTTTAAATCTTGTTAATTTTAGGTGTATAAAACCAATTTTATACATGCAAAACCCAAGCCCAGATCCAAATACGAAATACATACTGTCAAACACATGCATGTCACTATAAGTACATGCATGTCAAACTACCTTTCAAGTAAAACCAAAAGAAGATGAAGGAGATGGTGAAAAGTAGGCAAGAACTTCAAGGTAGGAGTTCCTCAAGCTTGTATACCCTTCAAGCCTTCAACAACACACCTTTAGCCAAGATTTAACACACTTGAAATGTTCTTCCTTCCCATTGGCTCCTCTTGGCCGAAAATATAGAGAGAAAACGGGAGAGAAAGTTTTTTGTTACTTGCAAATGTATGTGAGAATGAAAGAGTTATTTTGTCTTTCAATGGCACCTCACAAGTCTACCATTCACAACCTTTGCATGTACCCACTAAGGGAAATATAATAAAATAAAATAATAAGAGAGAAAGAAAGAGGGAGGCCCTTCCTTCTTTGTTGTTATTATCATTTTATTTTTTATAACTTTCCATTAATGTGTTGTGTTATAAAACTTATTACACTTTGTTATAAGTATAACACAACATAGGTAACATACTAGGTAACATTATTCACATATTGTTATTTAACCATCTTAAATAACATTATGGAATGCATTCTCTCAAAACATAAATCATCCATATGATTTATTCATTTCACAAGTACATTATATTTAGAAACCCTTTCCAAATAACATAAGTGTCAATATTTATTTACTTATGATCATATCATATATAAAAAAATATAATTGGTGTTTGTATAGCTTGTTATTGGGTATGACCCGACTTGGATCATAACGTACTAGCCACATCAATAATAATATGTGTCTTGGGCAGACCGAGCCCAACAAATACCTCCGCATTCTGTGAATCCGCATTAACTTAATCATGGATCCCGTTTGCATGGATGGACATACCTCCGCATTCTGTGAATCAGCATTAACTTAATCATGGATCCCGTTTGCATGGATGGAAATACCTCCGCATTCTGTGAATTCGCATTAACTTAATCATGGATCCCGTTTGCATGGATGGAAATACCTCCGTATTCTGTGAATCCGCACCAAGTTAATCATGGATCCCGTTTGCATGGATGTAAATACCTCCGCATTCTATGAATCCGCACTAAAACATGTTTACATACTTGCAATTAACATATCTTAAACCAAAATCGCTTAAAATATTGTTAAGGTGCACATAAGTGGAGCCCCAATCTTGACAGCTTTCTGACTTGATTTTGTTTCATCCATAACTTACTAATAATAAATCCAATTTCCTTAAATCCTAATTCTATGACGAAGACCGTCAAAAAACGAAGCTAACGATATAAAGAACTTCGAAAAACACCTCCGTTTGGACCCCCAAACAGCCATCTTTACAACAGTGCACAGATCTGCCCACTTTTGAAATATGGACATTTTTCTCATACTTCGGGGATCCAAATCAGTAACTTTTCTGAATCAAATTTATTCACAACACAATAATTTAATAAACTGGAAATTTTCATAATGTTTCATCAATGATTGATATTTCTAAAGTTACTTTAAATGACCAGGTCAGAATCTGTCCAAAACAGAAAACAACTTTACCAACATCTTTTGCATTCTACCATTCTCCTATTAACATCCCGTTAAAAACTAGCATTCTCATAATGGCATCCAACCTAATTTAAGTATCTTTAATCCAAACTTACTTGAGCATACAATCTCATGTTCAAGGTGAGATTCATAGCCCATTTTACTCACTTTTTGGTGGAACAGGTAATCCTAAATCTCGTTTTACTTCATTACCATTATCAAATACTTATATTATATTTATGAGTTATTTGCTATCATGATCATTAATTTGTTAGATTATCTGGTGCTCATGTTGGTGTATTCTTATTCAACTTCCCGGAGTTGACGTATTCTTGTTCAACTCGGGAGAGCTAGATTGACTCAAATCACTGTTAGTACAAATATGACCATATGTTGGAAAACATCAACATTAGGACAACCCTTTGGGTTGGGACCTCAAGCTTAGGACAGCCTGTGTGGCTTGTGCCTCATTTATCATCATCAACGAGATTAATTGTCATGTTTATCATCAAATTTTGCATGTGTATAATATGTTATCTTGATATGGGAATCACAGAATATTTTCATAATCGTTTTTCCTAAACCTATGTTTCTCACCAACATTTTAGTTGACCCGTTTTCTTACATGTTTCAGGTAATCAAGCTTAGGTCAAGACAAGAGAACTTAGGATGGCCTAGAAACTAAATAAAGAACAAATCTGGTATGTTTTATGTTTTAAGTATGTGAGATGTTGGATGTTTTGCTTGTTTTAAACTAATGTAACCTAAAAATGTTTCAACTTAATTAGTAATAACTTGTGGTTATCTTTATTACCTTGGAACTTTTTATCAATCATGAAGTCACGCGCCGTGGTTTCCGCACACAGTGTAGGGTGTGACACCCATCCTAACGGTTCAAGGTATGTAAGGACTTTAAGTGATATAAGGGCATCTAATATACACTTGTGATATATAAGAAATACATATATCCAAAATATGTAGCTGAGTTTTCCTCCAGAAAACCAGTATGTAAGTATGTCCATGTTTTCAATCCAGAAAACAAGTGTAGGCAAATGTTTTGTGTTTTCAATCCAGAAAACAAGTAAGGAATTTTTTTGTTGTTTTCAATCCAGAAAACAAGTATACGAAAATAGTTTTCTTGTTTTCAATCCAGAAAACAAGTAGTAAAAAGCATGAACTCACCTGGTGTCGTGTGTAATAGACTTTTCTCAAAACCAAAAGAATGCACTTGACTCCTTAACTGCTACCTAGTAGGAGTGTTTCAGTTATGAGAGTGTGTTCAATAACACAAGACTCTAAGAGTCATGTATGGACTCACACACAAACATAAACTTGACCCCGACAACTCGTTGGTGATTTCAATTAATGTTGGTAGTTCTAAGTTGATCTAACATGCGTCCTATGTCACACCATGATCAAAACATCAAATAATTGTCATATAATTCAAATTCTGGTCAAGCAGTTTATATATTTTTTAACTTATTTGTACAAGATGTGATATAATAAATGAGTTAGGTAAGTCATCTGCCAACTCCCCTGTTTATATATTTAATTAAAAATTAATAGAAGTCGTTGAAACAAATCTTAGCTAAAAATACAACACATTTTTAACTCATAAATTATGGACAATATCCTATTACTTCCCATTCCAAAACCACCATATCCTTATCTAAGACAAGTTAAATATGTTGGGATTGGTGATCTTGAAAACATTAAACTACAAATGGCCACATAAGTGCAGGCGTTGTGTAACATCCGTATTTTCAGAATATGAAATAACAGAAGGATTTGTTATTAACCGTGTGTCGTTTATTTAATTGTGTGTTAGTGTTTGGATAATATTGGATTTGGAATTGAGAGTGGGTGTTGGGGCCCATAGCCTCCTATAAATATCCACCACTTCCCCACAGTTTCTTTTTCTTCCAAAAACATAACAAACACACACACACATACTCTCTCAAAACCCGAATCCGAATCCGGGCTAAAGTAAGGAAGATCTTGGTGTTCAAGTGTTTTCAAACAACAAGAATCACGTCCAGATCCTCGAGTTGTTTCAGATCTGAACCGAACCCGAGAACAAAAGGTAAGCTTCGGCCAAAGAGTTAAGTTTATGGTCGGTTCCGACATGCAAACTGATATCTTAGTAGATCGGGTTGTAAGATGTAAGAAAAACATAAAGTTGGTGAGTTATAACCTCACGGGTGTGTTGCATGAGAAAAAGGTGATGTTCAGACCTCATAAGCACGGGTATACAAAGTTGGTACAACCTAAAAACCCATAAGAGGAGTAGAACCGGGTCCTAAGGATGAAACAAGGAGAAAAATGGTTTTAAAATGGTAAAAACGACGAAAAGCAGGAATTCGCATCGCACAGTCATGCGAAGCGAAATAATCCATGCGAAGCGAAACGCCCCCATGCGAAGCGAAACCTTCCCATGTGAAGCGAAACGCTCCCATGCAAAGCGAAACGCCCCCTATGAGAAGCAAAACCTTCCCATGCGAAGCGAAACTTTCCCATGCGAAGCGAAACGCTCCCATGCGAAGCGAAACCTTCCCATGCGAAGCGAAACGCTCCCATGCAAAACGAAATTCTGATACAGTTGATTAAGCGATATTCAAATGCATTTTTGGTCAAGGATTTCAGTAGCTTAGATGTAAGGAGTAGTGGTAGTGAATAATTGACACGTGTAATGTGTTGTACAGTTAGCCGTGCACAGCTAAGGAAGGGCATTACCATTAACGGCGAGAGGAATCGTCTCCAGGTGAGTTCTAGCCCCATTCCTGTGCTATGTTTTCAGGGCTGTGTGCATACTCAATATGATTAGTTTATACACTTACCTTAAGTGGGAAATGAATACCGTATGAATGTTTATAAATATACCTGATTATTATAGAAAGAGTTAAACGTATGTGTGAAGAGGTATATGAGAATAGACATAACTACTGAAAGGATGGTATGTATGAGGGTATAATGTATGAATGGTATGCCTGATATGTATAGTTTAATGAAGAAAGGGTTGCCTACCCTAATAATATAGGCGAAGAATAAAGGGTTGCCTAATATAGGCGAAGAATTTAGGGTTGCCTACCCTAGTAATATAGGAGAAGAATGAAGGGTTGCATGCCCTAATAATATATGCGAAGGTTATAGGGCGAAAGGCTCTTTAAAACGTAGAAGAGTTATGTATGTATAAATATGACGAAGGTAAGTAAAAGTATGAAAGTAAGAACGAACGTATTATGTGTCTTCGGATGTATATATATACATACATTTATACGTGAAAGAATAGTAAAAGTCAAGGTGGCAGGCCCTTCTAATACCTGGGCAAGAATAGTAAGAGTCAGGGTGGCAGGCCCTTCTAATACTTGGGTAAGAATAGAGTGGCCGACTCTACGATATCGGTGCAAGAGGTCGGGTGGCAGACCCTTATAATATCTGTGCAAGAAGTCGGGTGGCAGACCCTTATAATATTTGTGCAAGAATGTATGTATAATTGTATGTTGTAAGAATGTGTAAGAATAGTCATATAAACTGTTAAACTAGAACTCACTCAGTGTAGCTGACTTTTAGTATGCACGCAGGTAAATAGATTGAAGGAGCTGGCTTGAGGATGGCACGTGGCAGGGACTGGAAGACTGGCATCTCGAGATAGAAATTATTTTAAATTATATGTTATGCAATAAGACAACTTAACTTTGTTAGACAAGATTTGATGTTTTGTGATGTAATGCATGAAGTTATAAATATTCCGCGAAAAGTTTTAATTAACTCTGATTTTAGAACTGTGTTTATGAGTAAATCCAACGCCAAAGTAGGGTTCCGGGGACGGGGCCTTGCAAGTTGGTATCAGAGCATAAGTTCGAGATAAATAAGCATCCTACATGCTTAGACTCAAACAGAGAATGGGACTTAAGGAATAAGAGAAAGAAGATGCCAATCCGAGAGTGCCATGTGTCGCTCAAGCAAGCTCGAGAACGGTAAGGTACATGATTAAGTTCATGTAAAGATTTGAGATGGTATGTATATGCATGTTAAATGAAAGTATAAGAATGTATAAATGCTAGCTTAAATTGCTAGAGAAGGATGTGTGTATGTTAGCTTACTTTCTAAAGAAGAAGGTGTGTATGCTAGCTTAAATGCTAGGGATAAGAATGTAGGTTATTTGTATGTTGTATGTTTGCATGATTGGGTAGTAGAAACTAGCACAAGTGAAGTCATAAAGGGAAGTATGTAGGACCTGAGGAGTAATGTAAAGATTTAATTACACTTGGCTACTGTCATTAACTACTTACCTTACAAATCATGTGCTAACTAATTCCTGGAGTGATAATGTTTATGTTCCTTAGAGAAAAGATAGGACGAATGTTGTAAAGAGATGAGCACGAAGACGTAGTACCGAATGCTACGGTAGGACACGTGTCAACCCTACACCTATTGAAGAAATGTGTGACAACGTGATATATGGAAGAAGTAGAATTCCAACCGAAGGATGTAACGAAGAAGGATCACATTTGGAGCTTGTAGCCAAAAACATTAAGGGAGTTGCTCAATTGTTTCGCATTTCAATACCAACAATGCTCGCGGAAGCATTTAAAGGCTACCCAGACTGGGAATCCAAGTGGAAGCAACATGAAGGAAACTGAGACAAGTCAAGTGAAATGAGCTAAACATGTAGTATACAGGCAATAGTTGACTCTATAAGGGAACTTGTTGGGATCGTGGGTGATGAAGCGAATGTTGAGAAGGTAGAAATGATCGAGAATTACGGGTGACTGTCAAGGAATCCTAATTGAAAATGGCATAAAAGGATGAAGCTACGTGGTGTAGTGAGTGTGAAAGAAGAACACTAGGAAGAATGTTGTTATATACGTGAGGCTGTTATGAAGAAACCGCTAGTGGTACATTAGTTAAAATTTCGTGTGTGGTTAAGAATTGTAAAATAGAACTAGAAGGACGTGATTTCCTTGCTACTAGTTATGTTATGGCCTTAAGTGGGCTCGACGCAGTTGGGAATGGATTAGCCGTCTGAGTTTAAGGCTCAGATAGTCTGTAAGAGTAAATTGTTAAGATTAAAATCTTTGGATGGTGGTACGACGACAGTGTACGGTGATAAAGAAAGTTTAGGGCTTAACGTCATTTCGATGATAATAGCCGAAGGTTTGATAAGGCGATGGTACAGTGCCTACCTGGCGTATGTTGTCAAGGCTACGGCTGAGACAAAGGGATTGAAAGACGTTCCTATAGTTCGTGACTATCCGAAGTGTTCCCAGAGTGCCTTCCGGGGTTACCACCAGAATGAGAGGTAGAATTTCAGATTAAGCTAATACCAGGAGCACAGCCCGTCGCAAAAGCTCCTTACTATCTGGAGCCATCCGAGATGAAAGAGTTAGCGTCCCAACTTCAAGAACTCCTCAATAAAAGTTTTATAAGATCGAGTGTTTTCCTTGTGGGGTACGCCGGTGATGTTCGTGAAGAATAAAAACGGAAGTATGAGAATGTGTATAGATAACCGCGAGTGGATAAGCTTACGGTGAAGAATAGATATCTGTTGCCATAGACTGACGATGTTTGATTTGTTACAAGATGCGAGTTGGTTCTCCTGAATAGATCTCAAGATCTGGTGATCATCAGTTTAAGGTGAAAGAGGCAAACAGCATTTCGAACGCAATATAGACATACAAGATTTTCATGATGTCGTTTAGATTGACGAATGCTCTGGCAGCATTTATGGTTATGATGGATAGGGCACGTCGTCCGAGGTTGGAAAATCTGTCGTTGCCCTCGTTGACGGTAATTTTGATTTATTCAAGGAATAAGTCCGACCATGCTGATCACTTGAGAAAAGTGTGAGACATGAAGAAAAGGAAACGGTATGTTAAGTTTCCAAAGTGTAACAACTATACTGATCACGAGAGTTCGAAGTATTTCTTCAAGCAGTAAGAACTGAGTAGGAGGCAAAGAAGATGATTAGGGTTGAAAAAGGATTTGGATCGTAAAATCAAGTATTATCCTGGTTAGGCCAATGTGGTCGCTGACACAATAACCCATGAACGTTAAGAAGTTATCGCGACAGTTAAGTCGTATAAATTAGTTCGCACTTCAGGTTTCATGAGCGAAATTTGCGAGGTGCAGTAAAAGTTATAAAGGATGAGAGTGGGGAATGAATATTCGGGTTACCCCAAAATGTGTAAAAGGACTACCGGTGGTCGGGTATGAAGGAAAAAGTGATAGGATATGCTAGTAAGTGTTGACCTGCTCGCAAGTCAAGGAAGAGCGAAGCCGTATGGAAAGATACAACCATTTGAAACACCAGAATGGAGATAAAAACACATCACCATGGATTTCATAACTAAGCTACCGCGTACAGCTAGAAACCATGATACCATATGTGTGATTGTGGACCGTTTGAAGGAAGGTGCTCACTTTATACCAATACGAGAAGCTATCTCGTCGAAAAGGTTAGTTAGAGTATACGTCAGCAAGGTGGCGGTAAGCCATAAAGTGTCAATTATCAATTGCGTCGGACGAAGATGCTCGGTTGATATTGAGGTTGTGAAAGGAAAGATGTTGGTTACACTAAAAGCAGATACTTAAGGTAAAACCTCTAAGTAGAAGTCGATTAAAGATGAGTTCATGGTATGTGACGCTTGGGAGGACAAGATACCTGGCCTACATAGATAAGAACAACCGCAAGTGTTATGAGGGTGGAACCAGCAGAAACACATCAAAAGGATGCAATAAAAAAACTAAGGACGGAAGATGTAAAGATATGTAAGGAAGGCGTAGGGATGGTTTAGAAATATGTTTATTTAGGGGTTATATCATACCTGATACACATGCAACTCATGGAGCAGGCGGACATCCATTGGTTTAGGCTTATGAATTGAGTCTTAAAACAAATGAATAGTGTTGTGACTGATAATCATGTGATCATGAGTGAGAAGTCATATAGAATGGTGATGATAGAATAGTGATATAAAGGTCTATATAGATGTCAAGGCATGCCTAGAAGGGAAGTTGGTTAAGGAAAATAGTTATGATATATCAGGCAAACCTGATATGCATTAAGCAACAATTGGTTCATAGGACAACACGATACTTGATTAGTAAATAAATGGAAGATGCATCAACATGGACTTCATGATCAAGCTACCTTGGAAAGCTATAACTCATGAACCCATGTCTTAGTAATGAGCTACAAATGGAAGGAGAATTAAATGGTGATTTAAGAAGTTCTCCGTCAAATTATGTCACGATTGTGCTCAAGGATTGTACGAGGTATTCTAACTTAAGGACTAGACAAAGGGATTTCAGGGAGAAATCCTTAAGGAGAAACTGAAAAGGGTTTCGTTTTATGGAATTAATATGCTTTGAGCATATTGCAAATCAGTATATTTGCTAAAGGATGTGACTGGGCAGAAGGGTCATTTACTACGGAGTCTTATGAAAGCAAGAAAAGCATGCTTAAGGAAACGATGCGGACTTGATAAGTCTAGAGAAGGAAGTATACCATCGAAGGCTTCATGGACAAGCTACCAAAGACAGCTAAAACTCGTGAGCATCACTCGATGATTGTATGACAACGGATAAACCGATAAAGGAGGAAACTAAGATGGCTCAGAAAAGTATATGAATACAGGAAGTATTCCTTTTATAAGGACTAAGCAGGTTTCGGGGACGAAACCTCTTTAAAGAAGGGTAGACTTGTAACATCCGTATTTTCATAATATTAAATAACAGCCCCGAAACCTCTTTAAAGAAGGGTAGACTTGTAACATCCGTATTTTCAGAATATTAAATAACAGAAGGATTTGTTATTAACCGTGTGTCGTTTATTTAATTGTGTGTTAGTATTTGGATAATATTGGATTTGGAATTGAGAGTGGGTGGTGGGGCCTATAGCCTCCTATAAATATCCACCACTTCCCCACACTTTCTTTTTCTTCCAAAAACATAACAAACACACACACACATACTCTCTCAAGACCCGAATCCGAATCCGGGCTAAAGTAAGGAAGATCTTGGTGTTCAAGTGTCTTCAAACAACAAGAATCACGTCCAGATCCTCGAGTTGTTTCAGATCTGAACCGAACCCGAGAACAAAAGGTAAGCTTCGGCCAAAGAGTTAAGTTTATGGTCGGTTCCGACATGCAAACTGATATCTTAGTAGATCGGGTTGTAAGATGTAAGAAAAACATAAAGTTGGTGATTTATAACCTCACGGGTGTGTTGCTTGACAAAAAGGTGATGTTCGAACCTCATAAGCACGGGTATACAAAGTTGGTACAACCCAAAAACCCATAAGAATAGTAGAACCGGGTCCTAAGGAGGAAACAAGGAGAAAAATGGTTTTAAAATGGTAAAAACTACGAAAGGCAGGAATTTCGCATCGCACAGCCATGCGAAACGAAATAATCCATGCGAAACGAAACGCCCCCATGCGAAGCGAAACGCTCCCATGCGAAGCGAAACCTTCCCATGCGAAGCGAAACGCTCCCATGCGAAACGAAATTCTGATACAGTTGATTAAGCGATATTCAAATGCATTTTTGGTCAAGGATTTCAGTAGCTTAGATGTAAGGAGTAGTGGTAGTGAATAATTGACACGTGTAATGTGTTGTACAGTTAGCTGTGCACAGCTAAGGAAGGGCATTACCATTAACGGCGAGAGGAATCGTCTCCAGGTGAGTTCTAGCCCCATTCCTGTGTTATGTTTTCGGGGCTGTGTGCATACTCAATATGATTAGTTTATACACTTACCTTAAGTGGGAAATGAATACCGTATGAATGTTTATAAATATACCTGATTATTATAGAAAGAGTTAAACGTATGTGTGAAGAGGTATATGAGAATAGACATAACTACTGAAAGGATGGTATGTATGAGGGTATAGTGTATGAATGGTATGCCTGATATGTATAGTTTAATGAAGAAAGGGTTGCCTACCCTAATAATATATGCGAAGAATTAAGGGTTGCCTACCCTAATAATATAGGCGAAGAATGAAGGGTTGCATACCCTAATAATATATGCGAAGGTTATAGGGCGAAAGGCTCTTTAAAACGTATAACAGTTATGTATGTATAAATATGACAAAGGTAAGTAAAAGTATGAAAGTAAGAATGAACGTATTATGGTTCTTTGGACGTGTGTGTGTGTATATATATATATACATACATACATTTATACGTGAAAGAATAGTAAGAGTCAGGGTGGCAGGCCCTTCTAATTCCTGGGCAAGAATAGAGTGGCCGACTCTACGATATCGGTGCAAAAAGTCGGGTGGCAGACCCTTATAATATCTGTGCAAGAAGTTGGGTGGCAGACCCTTATAATATCTGTACAAGAATGTATGTATAATTATATGTTGTAAGAATGTGTAAGAATAATCATGTAAATTATTAAACTAGAACTCACTCAGTGTAGCTGACTTTTAGTATGCACGCAGGTAAATAGATTGAAGGAGCTGGCTTGAGGATGGCACGTGGCAGGGACTGGAAGACTGGCATCTCGAGATAGAAATTATTTTAAATTATATGTTATGCAATAAGACAAGTTAACTTTGTTAGATAAGATTTGATGTTTTGTGATGTAATGCATGAAGTTATAAATATTCCGCGAAAAGTTTTAATTAACTCTTATTTTAAAACTGTGTTTATGAGTAAATCCAACGCCAAAGTAGGGTTCCGGGGACGGGTCCTTACACGTTGTTGGGGTGGTAGCGCACTAAAACAATGAAATTGGTGGCCTCGGAATACATAATGAGATCCTTGTGTTCCGAAACCACCATTTCTTGATCTTAAGTTGCTTGTTGTGGTTTACATGGTATGTGCTTAACAAGATCAGGAGGACAAGCCATGTGATTCACATCGATAAATTTTTGTGTACTTTGATATGTCACCTTTGTAATATTAAAATAATATTTGCATTATCTTTTATTGAATAAATATTTGCTTGAAGTTTTTGTGATACAATTTATGTAATATTGTGTAAAATGTTTGTTTTAATTTTTGATAAGTTATGTTATAGGATTGAAAATTATTTGATAAACAACCTTTTTTACATAAATGAAAAATTAAAAGAAAAACATAAAAAATTTATTGAAACCATAACACCTTCAAATCTTCAAATTAAACCATCAAAATTCATACGAAGGCTCGGATTGTATCAGAACATGAATCCATCATCAATTTCATCATTCAAACATTGAATCTCATCAAAATTTGATGAAGCAGTTCCAAAACCCGAAGAACACGTCCCAAATCACAATTAACATCGATATTGGTACGTATAAAGAGCAATTCCCGCTCTGATACCACTTGATAATCCATGCTTGATTCTATACTATTTGATCTAGTCTTTGATATGATCGTGTGAATACTCGATTAGGTTAACTATGTATGTTAGTGTGTGTATTGAGAGGAGGCGCCCTAACGAGAGGGTTTCAATAAAATAGGAACTGATATTTATGAAATAGATTATAGGGGGTATCTATAGATGATGACTTATTCGCTATACATGCATAGCGAATGAGCACCGCATTCGATATGTCATTCGCTAAACAACCTTAGCGAATGACCCTAATACTTTATACCTCTCGTTCGTTAACATATTTAGCGAACGAGGACCAAAACTAATCTTATTCGCTATATAACCCATAGCGAATGAGCCTTCACATAATTACAAAACTGCCCCTATACGTTAAATATATTCAAATACGATTAACAAAGAACGAGACAAAAATGATGTATCAACATTGATTACTTATTTAGTTATATCCAATTTGTCTTTTGTGACCATGTTGACCCTTTATCCCATTTAAATCATAATTTTACTATAACATTAGCACATTTAAATTATTATTGCAAATGGGAACGATATTTTAGAAACTATGAATTACAAAAAGTTGATCGAAACTGATATGATCTAAAATTTACATATTATTATATAAATATTTCCAACACTATTAAGTACTTTTGAGCTAGATTCTTAATGAATACATTCTTCGTTGGCTCATATGTTGAGCTAAATTGAAATATTTTTACTAAACTTGAGACGAACAAGTTAATTTCTAACTCGCAGTTTAAATAATTATTTTCATAATATGAGTAATAAATATAATAATTTAATAAAAACGGAATATGGTTACACGGTAATAGTAATAATAAATAAATTACTTAAAATGGAATTAAATCTATTTATGAAGAAATTTCAATAGGTTCATGTGTTTGTAGTATTCGTTGGCAAAGATGGGCCCATGTTTGAAAAAGACATAAAGCTTGTCAGCCCAAATTTAATGGACTTCACAGCCCAAACGTAGAGTCTCGTGGGTTTTCGGAAAGTCGACGAAAGGAGTATTTTTAAAGTTTTGTGGTTTGATATATTGAGAAAAAAACAGGTTTTACGACAACCAAAAGGGGGAACCTTTGAGGCTGATTTGAAGGCAATTGTTCATCAACGTAAGGAGAGAAAAAAAAACAGAGAAAACATTCTGTTGGTTCGAGCAGAGAACATCCGGGTTCAACACCTACTCATCCAAATAATATTATTATTCGGTTTGAATTTATTATTTTCATCATGAGTTTATTGTTTGAACCTATTTATTTTGGTTTGTTCTTGAGAGTTGTTGTTGGCTAAACCCCTAAACCGTCTAGGCTTATGATGAACTATTGTTGACATTGGATTTTAGTTTGGATTATGCGTTTTGTTTATGGTTTATGATTATGTAAGAGGTTTATTGTTTTTTATTCGATGCATATGTGTGCTTAGGATTGTTTGGTAATTTTATTGTTGCACAGTTTCTATGGTGATTGTCTGTCATATAATAGGATTCTGTTATGTCATCTACTGTGTGTTTTTTACTAGTTTATGGTTGATTTGCAATAAAACCATAGGAACAATATTAATAAATCACATATACCTAAGTGTGCTGCTAATCTAAATAGCCGTAAGGTGAAAGATTATGTGATAGGTCTTGTATGATAAATTGCTAGATTTAGTTCTCTGTAAGGAGTCCGTCTAGGTTTGGTTTATTTGCCTTGTCTATCTAGTCGAGTGAATTCTTTAAACTACATTTGATTGTTGCGCTGTAAGATAGGATTTCGTATAGAGGTACTTGTAATAATATAAATTATCGGCCGTAAGCGAGTCTAATTAAACTGATATTTTTAAGAACTTAATAGAAATCCATAGGTGTCGCCTTGAGAAAGGTAAGGGGTCCTGTTCGGGTTTTCTTTATGTGACTATTTTATGATTCCGGTTTCATAACATGCATTTTCCAACTTAATGATAATTGATACATTAGGGATTCTAGCCTAGGTGGTTACTTATCATTATCTGAATTAAATCCGAGTTCTAAATGAAGTTGTATCTAGTTTTATTAATTAGTTTAATTTAGTTCATTAGTAAAGCCCCCCTTATATAATAAATAAATAGTTGTGTCTGTAGTTAAGTATAATTAGCTAGTTAACGTAATTTAAAGAGTCTCGTGGGTTTGATATCCGGACTTAATTAGCTGTACTATAGTTGACCGGTTCTGTAACACCCCAACCAGAAATAAGCTGACGTGTCACAACATACGGAGGTATACAGAGACAGAAGACATAATTCCACTACGCATCAATCTTTGTAAGCATCCTAAAATTTATTTCGCTCCTTCCATCCCGCCCAAAATTAACTTGTGAACCTGTGTGAGGGAAAAGTTTACGGAATGAGCCGAATACCCAGTACGGATAAAAGGCTCAAATAACAATGTAATAAATAAAAAAAATTATAACAATATAAAGTAACATAAATGATACTATGCAAAGCATGTAAGCCAATAAAGTAAATCGTATCTTACGGATGATACCCATGAGCCGAAAAAATATAACATACCAGTGGGGCTACATAGTCCTGCAAAACTATGCACCCAAAATAGTGCGATGGGGTGTTGGCATATACTCAGCCTTCCACAATAATACCATACATATCTATATAACCTAGGATCGATCTATACGCCTCCTAATAGCTATGGGCCACACTTGCCCTTAAGAGACACCGTGAACTAATCTCTCCACCACGAAAGGAGCATACAACATAGATCCCACAATGTTGTGCCTGTGGGACACTCCACAGGAAGCATAGAACTCAAGGTACCCAAGTATACCAATTCCAAGTAATGCGATTAAAGTAGAAATGATATAAACAAATATATATTTACAGTATAATAAGTCCAACAAATGCAGGTAACACGCTCAAAGTACAAACAGTATCAACAATTATCTATACGTTATAATAAATAACAGAACATGCGATACTGAGTACAAACTTAAAAAAAAATTATCGCATGCGTACAATATCAATCTATATTTTGAGTCAAAACGATCATAACCGGATCTTGAAGCAAATTAAATTAGATCCAATTTATATTCCAAAGACGTTTAAGAGTTCCAAAAGAACGTGATACATCAACGGGGTTTTAATTAACAATCGAACATGACAATATAAGTGGAAGGGTAAGAATCCGTACCTCAAAAGATGATTTAAAGTAGCGTCAAACTCGCTCCTGTGGGGGGGGTATTGTGATATCCTTGATTAAGGAAGTCAACTGGTCCAAGAAGCACGTGTCATCGGAAAACTGTATAATGATGCTCGAAGTTTGCAGTATCGCTTCTAGTAGTCGATGGAGGTGGTACTCGATGGTCGCTGTTGGTTCCGAGTTTACTAAGTCTTTATACTCTTCGCCGGAATCTCGTTTCTTGTCTGAAGAAATTAAATTAGAAAAGAGAATAGAGAAAGGGGGGATGAGGGAGAGTAATATATGAGTTGTTAACTAAGTTGGTTTTTAATTTATAATTCGATATGAATGTTCTAGTCGCTGCAGATAGTGGATTATAGGCGGCCGTAGCAGCCGTTGTGCGACTTATCGGTGGTCAGAGGTGTGCGGCGACGGCTTGCAACAGTTCTTAATTAATTATGTTGATTGATTTATATATATATATATATATATGGGAGATTTCAAATGAGAACCCCTTTGAGTTTTAAGAACTCGAAATAACTCAACGTAACGATTTTTTTTTTCGAATTTTTTTTACACATGCGTAATATATGTAGGTTACACATACGTAAAAAAAAATTACAAAATTTTTTACGCACCGAGTCAACTTTTTACACATGTGTAACGGACGTAAAAGTTATTGTAATCACTTACATCTTTATTCTCTCTCATACTTTAACTTTTTATTCAGATTTAATCTCAACCATATATTCCAATCCATTTAATTAAATGTGTGGCTAAGAATTGAGTTCTTAAGTTCTTGAAACTCAACATGGTTCTCAAAATATCTCTCCCCTATATATATATATATATATATATATATATATATATATATATATATATATATATATGGAAGATTTCAAATGAGAACCCCTTCGAGTTTTAAGAACTAGAAAGAACTCAATGTAATGATTTTTTTACGAATTTTTTTTTCACATGCGTAATATATGTAAGTTACATATACGTAAAAAAATTAAAGAATTTTTTACGTACCGAGTCGACTTTTTACACATGTGTAACGGACGTAAAAGTTAGTGTAATCAATTACATCTTTATTCTCTCTTCTACTTTGACTTTTTGGTCAGATTTAATCTCAACCACATATTCCAATCCATTTAATTAAATGTGTGGCCAAGAATTGAGTTCTTAAGTTCTTAAAACTCAACATGGTTCTCAAAATATCCCTCCCCTATATATATATATATATATGAAAACCCTAAAATCCTATGTGTCGCGATGTGGTCGCTCCCCCTTTTATGGAAGCCACCAGATTGCTTGATTTTTAAATGGAGGCCTCTCATTGATTTAACCCAAATAAATGGGTATGGGTCTTACCAAAACCAGATAGCTCTTAAACGGGTTATAACATCTCATTAAATTAAAAATTAATCTTACCAATTATTTGATATGAAAATCTTATAAAATAGGGATATACTAAATTTTAATATCCAATTTAAAAAGAAAAATATATTATTTATAATTAATAAATAATTTTATAGTAAAAAACATAAGCGGGTCATGGGTCATCAAATCCAGATAACTTTTAAACGGGTTATAACATATCATTTATTTATGAAACTCTTTCATCATCAACCTTAAGTATATTATTAACTTTCTTACAATAAAGAAAATTAAAATCCAAAAAATAAATATTAAAAAACGAAAAATGTAAAACAACCATTTTCTCAAGCCGTCAGATTGCTTTATTTGTAAATGAAGGCTTCTCACGTATTTAACTCGAATTCACGGGTAAAGGTCTCACCAAACCAGATAGCCCTTAAACGGGTTATAACATCTCATTATATTAAAAGTTAATCTCATCTAATATTTGATATGAAAATCCTAAAAAATAGGGATATACTAAAAATTAATATCCTATTTTATTAAAAAAATATATTATTTATAATTAAGAAACAATTTTATAATAAAGATAATAAACGGGTAGTGGGTATCACCGAACCCATATAGCTTTTAAACCGGATTATAATATATTATTTATTTGTGAAACCATTTTATCATCAAACCTCAAGTATATTAATTATTAACAAAAAATAAAACTTTCTTACAATAAATAAAATTAAAATCCAAATATATATATATAGGGATGGATTTTTTGAGAACCATGTTGAGTTTTAAGAACTTAAGAAATCTATTCTAGGCCACACATTTAATTAAATGGATTAGAATATGTGGTTGAGATTAAATCTAGCAAAAAAAGTCAAAGTAGGAGAGAGAATAAAGATGTAACTGATTACACTAACTTTTACGTCCGTTACACATGTATAAAAAGTCGACTCAGTGCGTAAAAAATTCTGTAATTTAACGTCTGTGTAACCTACATATATTACGCAGTAAAAAAAGTTTGGAAAAAAAATCGTTACACTGAGTTCTTTCGAGTTCTTAAAACTCACAGAGGTTCTCATTTGAAATCTCCCCTATATATATATATATATATATTAAAAATGAATAATGTAAAACAACCTCCGTAATACGGGGAATAAAATATAGTGTATATATATATATATATATATATTAAAATATGTTTACTTAAATTTGATATTTTACGTTAGTTTGGTATTTGAACGATCTGACACGCATAGTTATTTTATATATTTCATTATTTTAATAAGATTTCTTATTGTCATTTTATAATAATTTTTTTTATTTATTTAACGCATACCAATATGCATATGAATAATTTATATTATTTTTCACTCTTATTTGATTGATTGATTTTATTTTTATTTATTATTTATTATTTTTACAATAATTGCTTATTAATTATTATTTATTATTATTTATTATTATTATTATTATTATTATTCGCAATTATGTTTCCCGGATATTTCAACTCTTACCCCCTTAATCGAAATTTATAGGTTAAAACGCAAGAAAAAGGAAATAAAAGTAAAAATATTATAATACTGATGAGAAAACGAGGTTCACATATACTCACTGATGTCACACCCCAACCTAAGGCGGAAATGTCGGGGCATGATCCGATTGCTCACAGCTCGAAGATACTATCATAATTATAAATGACAATATCTAATTAATTATTTTATTTAAATAATACACATAATAATCAAATACAACAAAAACAATTCAAATAAATAAATATAACAAGTTTAAATCCAAGTTTGTTTTTATTATAACCCTAAGGTCTTTCTAAGCGTCCATACTTCAACTTCAAACAACCTGCATATGCGTAGAAAATAGAGTTTTGTCAACAAATATGTTGAGTGAGTCTATCACCAATTTTGACACCAAAAATAATGTTAATATAATAAATAAGCAAAACGTAATAAATGCAGTAATGAAATCAAACCATAAGCAAATAAGTTGTCGACTAAACCATTGCCAAGCGAATCGGGCGCCGGTAAATCAACCATGAGCAAATAAATAGAATAAGACCGTTGCCAAGCGAATCGGATGGTGGTCAATAGAATGAGAACCCTCTCCAAGGGGATATGTCAAACGATTGCATACAAAGACAAATAAGCACAAAACAAGTAGATTTGATTAATCACACACAATTACACGTTTGCTATTTTTTATATGTATGTATATATAGATATGTATGTATAGTATGATATACGCATATGTCCCCAAAACGTTTTGTGAAAATTGAATAAAATAGGGGAATGATAAAACTCACCTTAGATGGAAGGTAAGTGAATATAGTTAAGAATAAGCGAGTCATCGGATAAGCGAGTCATCCAATACGTGTCAAACAAGATTAATGATCAGAACTTGAAACTTTGTGATATGAAACTATAAATAAAAACGAACTTAATGCCGCTGAATCAATCCAAACAGGTGAGTAGAACTCTAGTTATGTTGAATTAAACGTTTAAGCGAGCTGGTACTAAACAGAATCCGAACAGCGAGTCGGAAGTCGGGTTTTGGGCAGTAGACTTAAAATTTCGTTACGAGAATAAAAGTCTTCTGGACCGAACGTTGGATCCGACCAAAAGTGTGAGAAAACGATAAGTCAAAATTGTTGACTGTTTTTACCCTTTATCGGGTTTTAAAGCAATTGACCAGTCAATACCCTTCAACCACCAAAATTTATTGAAGGTTAGTGACTAGGGATTATGTATGAACGATTTTACAGTTTACAACTTACCCGGAAAGCGAAAAGATAAAGAGATATAGCGAGTCAACGGTCCTTAGACTTGCAAAGTCAACCGTTTTATGAATGGTTCTTCAACAAAACATCAAAAACCGAGAGGATTCGAGCTGGGCAGAAGGTAGGACGGCTGGAGTATGTTCTTTAGGGTTTGTGTAATGTTTTGTGGCAGAGGTTTAAGATTTGTTTATATAAGAAAAGCTAAATCGAACTGTTTATGGCTTTTGGCCTGTTTAAGCAAGTAAATATGTATTTAAAGAAAGAATCATCGAAAGATTCATAAAGATCTAATCTTGTGCTGTAATAAACGACTTAGGAATTATATTTTTTTAATATTATGATTACTTGGTCCTTAATTCTCTCGAGCATGCTTAAAATAAACGATTTTATACCTTAAACGAATTAACGAACGAAAACGAACAACATTCTGGTGCAGATCAGCCACCGCGTTGCGCGGCCAGCTTGTGCTAGTCGTCGCAAGGGGCTCCGGCAGGTAGTGGAGGTAGGTTTCACAAAATCGCAATATTAGTCCCTAATGTTTGTTATTTGATCATTTTATGAACTATTTAGGTTATAATTAGGAATTAATCATACATTAGAGTATAAGGGCCTAAAGTGAATATGTAGAAACTTAGTAACTCGTAAATATTTGATTTTTAATAATAATAAAGATGTAAAAATATTTCGGGTCGGGTTATATGTACACAAATACAGGTTTGGAAAATCCGAGATGCTACAACTGAAAGGGGCCCTTATTTCGTATAAATTAGGGTGTATAAAGAACGAACTGATTATGATGATGATGATGATGATGATGATTATTTTTTATTATTTTATTTTATTATTGTAATTTTAGCCATAACCAAAATTTCAAACATGTTTATGATCAATCTGCTACTAGGCATTAACGAATATAATATAAATAAATCAATTTTAAGGTTCACCTGTTGGTACCTTAATTTAGTAAGCGAACCAAAATTTTGTGTGGCCAATGTAGAAATGGTTGGGAGTTTGTTGGGTTCCTAGGTGGGCAGAGGCGTCATGTAGTGAAGATGAAGAGTGGTGGTGTCAGTTTTGAGCTCAGTGTATGAAG
This sequence comes from Bidens hawaiensis, assembly GCF_021521415.1. Classification (NCBI taxonomy): domain Eukaryota; kingdom Viridiplantae; phylum Streptophyta; class Magnoliopsida; order Asterales; family Asteraceae; genus Bidens; species Bidens hawaiensis. Next base: position 17,533 of record NW_027499917.1, on the reverse strand, counting down.
AGGGGTTATCCTGTGATTTTGTCATAGTTTTAGGAAGCACGTGTTCATTAGCGATTAGGAATTGTGTGGTGTCTCTGGGTTGGTTAGTAGTAGCGCGACATTGTGTGTAGATGATGAGTAGTGGCTTTGCTTATACGAAAGGGCTTGTCGGGGATGGTAAGATGGTTGCAGGAAATACCTTAAGCCGACCGAGTTTAAATGAACCAAGAAGTTTTTTGTAACTCACTTAGGTGTGCGTGTGGTCTTTTTTTTTAATACGAAGTATACCCGTCATTTAAACTTATCTAGAGCTCAATAAAAATATCTTGTAACTATTCAAGGAATTTATTTCAAGAGATGGCATATGGTTTATCTATTTCAAGAAATTTTGTTTTGACATAGTGTAATAATAAAAAAGAAAGAGTGTAACAATTGTGATCATAGACTTTTAACTCCTCGTAAGAAATGGTTGTGCAGTCTCGACCACACACTGTTACTATTTGTATGGCAATTCTTCTGTATTATTTTATTATTAACAATATTGTCGTGATCGTTTTATAACACATATTCAAACCGATATATATTTGTTATTTAATGAAATCCACATAATTATTTATTTTATTATATATATATATATGTATATTATTTTATATTATTATTTGTTTATTATTTTTTTATTACTATTATTATATGCCATTTACAATTTATGATTTACAAATAAAAGTATGATTATTTTTATGTTTAATGGTTATTTTAAAATATTATTATTATTATTATTATTCAACTAGTACCCCTTAAAAAAAATTTTGTTTCTCGAAAGTTGTAGGCTAGAATATGAATAATCAAGAATATAGCATAACGAAATTTCATAAGACAAATTAGAAAATCAAGTTCACAGTTACTTAGACAACAGCTATTACTACGGAAACTTAGACCTAAACATTAGGATGGACGCTAATTTACATCATAAGAATTCCAAAAGGGCACATTTGTAAATGTAATTTACAATTACCTCGCGACCGTAATTGTTAACCACCTTACAATCATGTCTTAATAGTTATCCCATAATGCATCTTAATGTTCTATACATAGGAAAATTGATGGTGGGCGCTACAAACTTCAGATACTAACATTTCCTAGTATGATATCCTTAATAAATCTTAAAATATAATTTATATATTCATGCGAACAGTGACGGAATCAAAACTTTTCAACCGGGGATCACAATATAAGGTTTCTCTTCTATCCGGGCCATTGTTACACCTATTCAACCTATCTTTGAGCAAATATGCAACATACTTTAATAGAATTTATTTTATTTTGTTTATTATATATATATACATATATATAAACGAAACCCCTAAAATCTTATGTGTCGCGATGTGGTCGCTCCCTCTTTTATAGAAGCCACTAGATTTCTTGATTTTTTAATGGAGGCCTCTCATTGATTTAACCCAAATTTATGAGTATGGGTCGTAACAAAACCAGATAGCTCTTAAACGGGTTATAACATCTCATTAAATTAAAAACTTAATCTTACCAATTATTTGATATGAAAATCCTATAAAATATGGATATACTAAAATTTAATATCCAATTTAAAAAGAAAAAGATATTATTTATAATTAATAAACAATATTTGATATGAAAATCATATAAAATAGGAATATACTAAAAATTAGACAAAATAGCAAAAGACGTCCTTTATATTTGAACGTTTTTTCGATAGACGTCCTTTAGCAAAAGAAATGGCAGAAAACATACTTCACGTTTCAAATTCCTTTCACGTTAGGTCCTTTAGCCCTAACTCAGTTAAATTTTTATGTTAAATCTGATCATGTGCAATGCACATGAGGGCAGATTGGTATTTTTACCTTGTTTATTTAAAATATATTATATTGAAATTCAAAATAAAAATAAACCCTTCCTTAGTTCTCTCTCTCTCTCTCTCTATTAGGATTTCACCTCAACTGGTAACTTTCACCAGTAAAACCAAATTGGTAAACCCAAAGTTTCGCCGGGAAACACAAATAAAAAAAACGAGGGTTAGAGACCTAACCACCACCTCCGCCCCCCGTCACCGGGAATCACCAACATAAACGTCGTTGCCTACACCCCCTTCTGGACAGCACCAACCCAACAACACCATCATAAAACAACGGAACCACCAAGGGAAATCATCGTCCGTTACTAGGGTTTTTACTGTGATGGATTTTGGTTTGTTCTGAATATTGATATAGGGTTTTGGTTGTTGTGGTGTTTGATTTTGAGGTTGGTTGAAGGGGTTGATGCTGGATTTTGGAAAAGCGGGGATTGATGCTAGATTTTTAGAAAGGTTTGAAACGTCATTTTAGGAAAAGCTAAAATTGAAGCTGAAATTGATAATTAAACTGATGCTGGACCTTAATTTGAGTGTTGTGAAGGTTGGTTTTTGGTAACAGGTTGTTGTGTTGGCTTAAGATGAAGATGAGGTAGATGGCAATCATGAATGATTCTAGATAAGTAGGAGAGAGAGAGTTTTTATATACTTTTTAATTATATTGAAATATTCTTTAAATGAAATGATGAAATGACTAATATGCCCTCAGGTGCCTTGCACATAATCAGATTTAACGGAAAAATTTAACTGGGTTAGGCTAAAGGACCTAACGTGAAAGGAATTTGAAACATAAAGTATGTTTTCTGTCATTTCTTTTGCTAAAGGACGTCTATCGAAAAAACGTTTAAACATAAAGGACGTTTTATGCTATTTTGTCTAAAAATTAATATCCTATTTTATTTGAAAAAAAGATATTATATATAATTAAGAAACAATTTTATAATAAAGAAAATAAACGGGTAATGGGTATCATCAAACCCATATAGCTTTTAAACCGGATTATAACATATAATTTTATTTGTGAAACTATTTCATCATCAAATCTCATATATATTAATTATTAACTTTTTTACAATAAATAAAATTAAAATCCAAATATACATATATAAATATTAAAAACGAATAATGTAAAAACAACCCTCATAATACGGGAGATAAAATCTAGTATATATACATAAAATAAAGAACACGATACATTAAATTACAATACCATATACGGTAAAAAGTTTGAGAAGTCTTTCATAAAAACTAAATAAAATATAAAATTTAGAATTTAGGTTTGAATTTAAATATATATACTTCAATATAAAGTAAGTCGATTAAGTTGTGAGTAAAAGTTTTTTTTTTCTTTTTATTATTGTTATATATATATATTAATTTACTATATATTATTTATTTTATTTATTTCTTTTTAAGTTTTGATCGTTTCCATTATGACGATCTTGAGTGATCAAACTATGACAATGATGCATTTTTTGCTATCAACAAGTAATCTAGTCTAATAGAGGGTCACCAGTCCTTTCTAACACCCCTGAAGTTTCACCCCAGCAAGCGAGATTAGCTAACAATTTTTTTAGAGGAAAAGTAATCTTACAAGACTTATATGGGGTTAGGTCTCCTTATAAATATTTCCAGGTGCGATTAATATCTACCAAAATCATAACTTATAAAAGAAAATTTTTGACTTACCTAAGTCCTAATTTACCCATTCTCACAGGCCTAGTTACTACGTTTAATTTTTCTACAGGAAAGAGACTTTACTCTGATACCATAACTGTAACACCCCAACCTGGAATAGGCTGATGTGTCACAACGTACGGAGGTATACAGAGATAGAAGACATAATTCCACTACGCATCAATCTTCGTAAGCATCCTAAAATTTATTTCGTTCCTTCCATCCCGCCCAAAATTAACTTGTGAACCTGTGTGAGGGAAAAGTTTACGGAATGAGCCGGATGCCCAGTACGGATAAAAGGCTCAGATGAGCCGGATGCCCAGTACGGATAAAAGGCTCAGATAACAATGCAATAAATAAAAACAAATATAACAAAATAAAGTAAAATAAATGATACGATGCAAAACATGCAAGCTAATAAAGTAAATTGTATCATACGGATGATACCCATGAGCCGAAAACATATAACATACCAGTGGGGCTACATAGTCCTGCAGAATTATGCACCCAAAATAGTGCGATGGGGTGTTGGCATACACTCAGCCATCCACAATAATACCATGCATATCCATATAACCTAGGATCGATCCATACGCCTCCTAATAGCTATGGGCCACACTTGCCCTTAAGAGACGCCGTGAACTAATCTCTCCGCCACGGAAGGACCACACAACATCAATGCCATAATGTTTTGCCTGTGGGACACTACACAGGAAGCGTAGAACTCAGGGAACCAGAGTACAACCAATTCCATGTAATGCGATTAAAGTAGAAATGATATAAACAAATATATTTACAGTATAATAAGTCCCAAATGCAGGTAACACGCTCAAAGTACAAACAATATCAACAATTATCTATACAGTATAATAAATAACGGAACATGCGATACCGAGTACAAACTTAAAAAAAAATTGTCGCTTGCGTACAATATCAATTTATATTTTGAGTCAAAACAACCATAACCGGATCTTGAAGCAAATTAAATTAGACCCAATTTATACTCCAAAGACGTGGGAGTTCCAAAAGAGCGTGATACATCAATGGGGTTTTATTTAACAATCGAACATGACAATACAAGTGGAGGGGTAAGAATCCGTACCTCAAAATATGATTTAAAGTAGTGTCAAACTCGCTCCTTTTAGTGGTGGTGGTGGGGGGGGGGGGTCGTGATATCCTTGATTGTGGAAGACAACGGGTCCAAGAAACACGTGTCATCGGAAAACCGTATAATGATGCTCGGAGTTTGCAGTAGCGCTTTTAGTAGTCGACGGAGGTGGCACTCGATGGTCGCCGTTGTTTCCGAGTTTACCAAGTCTTTACTCTTTGCCGGAATTTCATTTCGTGTCGGAAAAAATTAAAATAGAAAAAAGAGAATAGAGATAAGGGGGGATGAGGGAGAGTAATATATGAGTTGTTAACTAAGTTGGTTTTTAATTTATAATTCAATATGAACGTTCTAGTCGCTGCTGATAGGGGATTGTCGATGGTTAGAGGTGTGCGGGTAACGGCTTGCAACAGTTCTTAATTAATTATGTTGATATATATATATATATAGCGGAAGTATAGAATGAAAACCCATTTGAGTTGTGAAAACCCGTGAACTCACTCTGTAATATCGTTTTTTTTGCACACGTAATATATGTTATTACATTTAACACAGAATAACAAAAAAAAAATTGTTTTGCTATTTTTTAATATTTTTTTACTAATTTTTATATATGTTTTCAGGAGAGAGAAAAAATTATATTTACTTTTATGTTTTTTATTCACTTTAATTGTGGACCACATGATTCAAACTTTAATTAAAAACATGTGGTTGAAAATGAGTTTCTAGAGTTTTTACAACTCAAGTGGGTTTTTATTTTAACCTTACCCCTATATATATATATATATATACATACATATATATATATATATATATATATATATATAAATATTTAAAAAAATATTTAAAAATCTCTATAAAAATATTGAGAACTTTGAGAACCATTTTGGACCACTAAAAATATTTAAAAATCTCTATAAAAAATTGAGAACTTTGAGAACCATTTTAAACCACTAAAAAAATCTCTATAAAAATATTTAAAAAATTATAAAACAAAAAAAAAAAACAAAAATTTTAAAAAAGTAAAAAAAACTAAAATTCTTATATTTCATTCCGGTTTCATTAAAAAAAAACGAAAAAAAAAAGTTTTTTTTTTAATTTGTGTTATACCCATACACATATGTAAACTTTCATTTAATCTCTAGTTTACTTAATTTACATTATCATTTACCTTAAATTATACATATATGTATAAAAAAACATATGTTGGTTTTTTACTTTTTTTTATTTTTGCCTTTTTTTTTGTTTTATGATTTTTTTTATTTTTGGGTTTTTTGTGATAAAAAATAGTTCTCATAGTTCTCAATTCGCAAAAAGTTATCACATGATCCTGATTCTACACACACACACACACACATACTAGTTTCTATCCCCCGTATTACGGGGGTTGTTTTACATTATTTGTTTTTAATATTTATATATGTATATTTTGATTTTAATTTTATTTATTGTAAAAAAGTTAATAATTAATATACTTGAGGTTTGATGATGAAATGGTTCACAAATAAATGATATGTTATAATGCGGTATAAAAGCTATTTGGGTTTGGTGATACCCATTATCCATTTATTTTCTTTATTATAAAATTGTTTCTTAATTATAAATAATATATTTTTTTAAAAAAATAGAGTATTAATTTTTAGTATATCTCTATTTTATAGGATTTTCATATCAAAACCCATACTCATGAACTTGAGTTAAATCAATGAGAGGCCTCCATTTAAAAATCAAGCAATCTGGTGGCTTCTATAAAAGGGGGAGCGATCACATCGTGACACGTATGATTTTAGGGGTTTCGTTTATCTATATTATAGATAGATACACACACACATATATATATATCTATTATCTATTACTATATATAATGGAGATAAAAGAGAGAAGTTGAAAATTAAGAGATGTACAAAAGTTAAAGCTGGAGGTACAATGTTCAAAGCATAAGGAGATTCAAAAAGATTAGGTTTTGCGATTCAAAAAAGGGTAACGGCACAGCTTGTTGACCGCTTGCCTTCTGTTTCGATGTAATCCAATAAACAATTCAGTATTATAGAAACATGTTTTATTGAAAAAATAAAAAATAAAAAAATAAGGAGATTGAACGGAATACAAATGAATGGGATTCAAAATTCAAATTACCTGTTCCCCTCATTCCCTCTTCTCAAACCCTAATCTTCTTGACGGTCGCCTCTCTCTCTCTAATCAAACAACACAGCCAGCCCTAAAATCTTCATAGTAACGATGGTTGACTTCATCTCCACTGCCAAACGTCACCTTCAGACCAGAATCCCCAACCTAACACCACTCTTTGATCAGGTTCTTTTGTGCTCTCAAGTTTGTTTTGTTTGATAAAAAATTGTCCATTTTTAGTACATAATCAGTGAAGAAATAGGTTCAATGACGGTTTCCGCAACGAATCAGATTAATATTGTGTTCTAGAAGTGGCTCTAACGGCGGTGACGGGTAGCGGATATAGATCGGAAATTATTAAGGAAAACAAATAGGTGGAGGTAAGTCATGGTTCATTGTTTTGTGATTTGAATCTTACCCAAATTCCAAATTACGAATTAGATCTGAAACAGGGATTGATTCAACACCATTGAATAAGAAGCTTGATATGTGTTTCTGTTGTAAGTTTTTTCTCCTCCAGTTTTGTTCAATATAGAATAGTGGTTATATGTGCGGCTTTGAGTAGCTTATGTTTAGTGAAGAACTGTTCTTGGATTTGATATTTCTTTAGACATGTTTTTAATTTTTTGATAGGGATAATTATATGCGGATATTATTGTGCTATTGTATACTATAATTGGTTCGTTAATTCGTTATTTAAGCTCAGGCTCAGCTGTTTATTATTTATTAATTAAACTATATATATGTTATTAATTAATTTTATATATTTTGATAAAACCTTGACCGGGCCTAAGCTTGGATCGAGCTCATGTAGTACCTTAAATGAGTCAAAAAATCGACACGAGCTTGGTTGTGCAGTGTAAGATAATTACATAAAATTCCAAAAGTGGTAAAATTTTAATATACACAAGGCTCGTGAGGATTGACAAGTGGTAAAACTTTAAAACCAAAAACGGGTTTGGCTCCATGGTATTTTATTATTACAACACTTTGTCTTTTATCATTCTGTTTTATTGTTATTTGGATAATCATTAGTTAGTTATTTGTGGTCATTAGCTATTTGCATCTGTGGTCCTAGTAATAAACTAGACCCTTGTCTTAAAGATAAAACATCAAGCACATAAACGAATTGTCCTGTTACTGGTCATTTAACTGTTAGATTTGTACAAGAGGATTGATCATTTATCAGCTCATTAGTTTAATATTATTATTTTTTTGTCAATGAATAATGGAAATAAACCAAAATGGACTTTTCAGGCAGTGACAAAAGCTGGAATGTCTTGTCTGATTACTTACACTCTTCAACCACAAACCAAGACTCTACAGATATGTTGTAAGGTATGGTCTCGCCAGATATGTTATGCCAATCTTGAAATGATCTGTTAATTGATGCTATCAGTGATTTTGACATGTCTGTGGTTCAATTAGAGTGCATTTCACAAATTTATCAGTCAACCAGTCTGAAGATTCTGCTCGTGTCGAGCTGTAAGTTGTTAATTGAAATTCACCTACTTTGTAAATCTTATAATTCAGTCTCTATTTATAGCTTGTAACGTCTGAAGTCATAAAATTAAAAAAGTCCCATGAATCTGCTCAAAGTATGCAATCGCATTTGGGTATCAATAATACTTCAGTAGATTTACTGAACTCAATTTTATCATTTCACAAATTCATGCTAAAGAAACTTGGTGGTCAAAATGAGGATCTAACCATGTTGGATATAAACGTTATCTGTTATATTTTATATAAAAAAAAGTAACATGTTATCATAAGTTCAGTACGCTAAGTTTTACGTTATTAGAAGTTAAAAGTTTAACATCAAAAGTAAAAATATCTAATATTGATTTTTGCATGATGTTTTAGGCAAAAAAGGATATAAGGGAATTAATTACAACTTAATTTGTTTTATTGGCACGACCAAGATGTGATTTTGACTTTTAAGATCAAAATCTCGAATTAAAAAATATAAGGGAGTTAATTAGAACTTAATTTGTTAATTTTTATGCAAGCACATTCTAGAGTCGTGTGTCACACCCCAACCTAAAACGGAAATGCCGGAGCGTGATCCGATTGCTCACAGCTCGAAGATACTATCATAATAAAAATGTGACAATATCTATTTAATTATTTTATTTCAAATGTCCACACAATATTCAAATACAACAAAACAATTCAAATAAATAAATATATATAACAAATTTAAATTCATGTTTTTCTTCATTAAAATCCTAAGGTCTTTCTAAGTGTTCATACTTCAATTTCAATTCAATAGCAACCTGCATATGCGTAGAAAACAGAGTTTGTCAACAACACATGTTGAGTGAGTTTATCACCAGTTTTGCAATAAAATAATGTTAATATAATAAATAAGAGAAATAAGCAAAACGTAATAAATCCGATAATGAAATCAAACCATGAGCAAATAAGTTGTCGATTAAACCATTGCCAAGCGAATTGGGCGTCGGTAAATCAACCATGAGCAAATAATAATAAGACATTTGCCAAGCGAATCGGGCGGTGGTCAATAATATGAGAACCCAATACATGGGAATATGCGGGACCTCTCCGAGCACGAATGCGCACATAAACAAGTAAGCACATAACAAGTATATTTGATTAATCACACACAATTACACGTTTGCTGTTTTTGTTATATATGTACAATATGATATACGCATATGTCTCCAAAACGTTGTGAAAATTGAGTAAAATAGGAGAATGATAAAACTCACCTTAGATTAATGACAAGCGATTAATATATGCGATTAAACGAGCTAACGAATAAGCGAGTTGTCCACTACACATCAGACGATATGACCAATCAGAATCTGAATCTTTGAGATATGATAATACAAGTACAAACGAACTCGTGGCTGCTGGAATCAATCCAAACAGACGTTTAGAACTCAAGTTTGTTATATTTAAGATTTAAGCGAGCTGGTACTGACCAGAATCCGAACAGCGAGTCGGAAGCGGGTTTTGGTCAGTAGCCTTAATATTTCGTTACGAGAATAAAAGTCTTCTTAGAATAAAAGTTATTGATTATTTTGCCCTTAAACGGGTTTGACTCGAATTGACCCGTCAATACTTCTCAATCTCAGAAATTGATTGAGGGTTATCGACAAGTGAGTATTAATGAATGTTTGATCAGTTAACAACTTACGCGGATGGTGTTTGTATTAGCGAGAAATCAAGGTCAAAGGCTTAACAAATGTCAAAGGCACCTGCAGCTAACGAATCTTCACTTTAAACGAGCAAAACAAGCAAGAAAACGTCGGTTGAGGGTAGGTGACGGCTGGGAATGCTTAGTTGTAGTAAACTTTAGGGTTTGGAGTTATGATGTGTTTTATAGGGGTTTAATCAAACTTGTTGGACAAGAAACAGGTCGATTTTGGTAACCGAATCACAATTAAGAACGAAATCAGGTCCTTAAATCATCGATATATTAACCAAATTACTGAGTATGAACCTAGACATCATTACACACTAAATACAAGAACTTGTGGCTCAAATTTCGTGATTTAGGGTTGATTTAGGAAAGATTTAGCATTAAACAAAGATCTTAAACGAATCTGGCTGATCTGGCTGCATCTTTGCGCCGCGCTAAGATGCAAGGCTTGCATCTTCGCGTCGCGTGAAGATGCAACTTCACTAGACTTTCAACTTTTGACAGTTTTAGACCTTGTAGTTCCAAAAACACATTTTTAAGCCGTTTTAAGCAATTTGAAGAGTTTCTAAGGGCTATTTGACACAAATGAAAGTTAAGGAATTATAAACTAAGGTAAAAATAATTATTTCACTAATAATTGCATAATTTTAATAAGATCCGAATAATGTTCGTAACCTGATAAACGAATTCAAATATGAGTACGGAAAACCCGAAATGTTACACTGTGGACATTATGGAAGCATCAAGATCTGAAAGAAAATTGAAAAAGATTGTTGAAGAGGGTCAGACGGTAAACGACCAAAAAACTATTTAGGTCTGAAAGAAAATTTAAGATAATAATATTTGTCTTTTACTCATTTTCATGGACTCTTCTTATTTGTTGAACATAGTTGGTCCTCTTATATAATTTATTTTCATGAATGTGCTGCAAAAGAAGAAAACAACTTCCAAAGAAAGTTGTATGTTGTTATTACTAAAGTCTATCAAGCAATTGGTGTTGATGGAGTAAAGAGCCAATAATACATTTATCAACCATTATGGAAAAACTACAATTGAGATGCTGCTTTCTGAGGTACCTCCACTTCATTGTCTTCAAACAGGAATTAGTTTAAAGAAAGTGAATCCTTGATTGTTTTTCTTATAACACAAACGGTTGATTTTTAGGGCAAGTCAGTTTATTATATTGTTAAACCAGTATATAAAAGATGTGAACAATGCCTTTAATATTGCCACAAGGTTTAAAATGTTTTTTAAGAGTGAGGTCTCACCTTTAAGAGAAATTGCCTTTTTAATTTAAGGTTTCACATTTGGATGCTTCATAATTTGATGTTTTTACGAATTTGATGTTAGTTTTGTTTGATTAGGTTTACGGGTACAATGGTTGAATTTGAAGTCATATCATCTCAGTAGAAGGATTCTAAGTGGCATTAAATAAAGGTTAATAATAATAGATTCTTCATTTCGTTTAGATATGTAATTTTTTGATAAACTAAAAAAGGTCCGATCTTTTCTTGACAATATCAGGTTCATTAGGATACATCACACATATGACAGGAAAAGCAACCAGCAGAATCTTGGTATTATAAAGTCTTCAAATCTTTGTACCAAGATTATCAAGAAGGGTAGGCCATGGCCAAAATCTGTTATTTTTAAATAATTAAGTAATAATTTGTTATTTGTACACTACTTATGTTGTTGTTTTAAGTTTAATTTATGTGTTTTGGCGGGAGCCAGGAGGAGAAGGGTAGGCCATTACCAAAATCTTGGGATTAGGATGATGAAAAAAGGTGGGTTTTTGCATCACAAGGAGGTACCATCATTTTAGCTTCAGGCAAGTAGTAATCAAACTCTTGAAGTTCTATATTGGATTAGCTATTTAGCTTCATTTCAAAAATTAGGGCTGTGAACGAGCCAAGTCACCTCGTTTATATTAACGAGATGAAATGCTGAGTTCGATCTCGGTTTGTCCAAAGCTTGAGCCTGCCCATGATTCGTCAAGCTGGCTCGTTTTCATTTATCTTAACGAGACGAAATGTTAAGCTCGAGCTCTGCTCGTCAAAAGCTCAGTAATGTATGACTCGTTTGAGCTGGCTGGTTTATTTAAATAAAAAATACTTATTTTGTACTTTGTACACATTATATATAAAAAATAATGTTATTGTTTGTAACATACACGTATGAATAATAATGTATTTTTGTTTTATTGGCCCATCAGATTAAAAGTTATTTTAATTTTGTTATGCTGTCTTATGTTCAAGACATTTGGCATGGTATTTTTTATCCGGGCTAACCGAATATCTGGTCAAAATTTTGAGCATTGTTGACTTTTTAGTTAAAATTGACAAGTAAAAATAAAAATTAATAGATGCATTATGCATATAGTAAAAGTAGAGCCGAGACCTGTGATAAGATTGTCAAATGTGTGAACATGCTTTATTGTTTAGATTGATGGAAACATGATTACCTGTTCGTTTTGGGGTACATATATGATTTAAAATACTTTAGGCTAATACCCAACTTTATTAAAATGGAAAATTAATGTTTGATGGTCTGTGCCAATCTATTGATGTTGTGTACACATAATCTGAAAAAATCTGCTCTCAAATGAAGTTATGCTCCTTTGATGGTTCTCATGATAACTAGGTAGTTATCAGGAATTATGATCTGGATACCAAGAATTGAAATTTATTAACAAAAAATTTAAACGTGTCTCTTTTGTATATGTAACCGGAATAGAACAAGGGGATGCTACCGATGATGCTACTGACGTGTTTGCTAAACCATTACAAATTTCTACACAACCTATGCAACAGTTGCGAGTGGGATGCCTTCTTCAAGATATAGAAGCTCAACTACACACAAATCGACATGTATTTGTTGTCGTTGATACGTTGTCTCTGCATATGTATATTGCAATTGTGGCTTCTTTTTAGCTTTAGTTTTGTGAAAGCCTCATTAGAAATAAGTTGGGCTCAACAAACTAGCGTTTTACATTTGTGTTGATTTAACATTGCAGTTTTAGTTTTAAATTACTATGTTTATGGCAATTATGAAAGGATTGATAAACTAACAGAAAACGAGTATCGTGTTGTAATGTGTCATTACCGCTGCATCGTGTAGGTTTCCTGCTAGTGTGTGTATATATATATATATATATATATATATATATATATATATATAGGAAAGGGTTATTCTAAAAAGTAGTTTTCTAGAAAGATTAGGAATAAATTAGAGTCATTGGATCATGTTAATCAATGGTTGAGATTTAAAATTACCAAAAACCGACTTAGTTTCTTAAAATTACGTTTTCACTATTATGACCGACATAGTTTCTTAAAATTATTCTTTTACCATATGTTTTAATGCCAAATGTCAAAAATCTATTGGTTCTTACCATTTTTAGAAAACTCTATATTCTTATTTGAACCCTTATATATATATATATATATATATATATATATATATATATATATATATGTTTACTTAAATTTGATATTTTACGTTAGTTTGGTATTTGAACGATCTGACATGCATAGTTATCTATAATATATATAAACGAAACCATTAAAAGTTCTTTGCTTGCTCTCTAAAGTCTCTCAAGCCACCAGATAGATTGCTTTATTTGTAAATGGAGACTTCTCATTCATTTCATCCGAATTCATGGGTATGGGTCTAACCAAACCCAGATAGCTCTAAAACGGGTTATAACATCTCATTAAATAAAAAATTAATATCACCAAATATTTGATGTAAAATTCCTATAAAATAGGGATATGCTAAAAATTAATATTCATTTTTTTACAAAAGATATTATTTACAATTAAGAAATAATTTTTATAGTAAAAATAAATAAGCGGGTCATGAATCACCAAATCCAGATAGCTTTTAAATGGGTTATAACATAAAATTTATTTGTGAAACTCTTTTATGATCAAACCCTAATTATATTATTAACTTTCTTACAATAAAGAAAATTAAAATCCTAAAAATAAATATAAAAAAACAAAAAATGTAAAATAACCCCCCGTAATACGGGGGATAACATAGTTTCATATATTGTTTAATAAGATTTATTATTATCATTTTATTATTATTATTTTCTGTTTATTTAACGCACACTAATATGCATATGAATAATTTATATTATTTTTCTCTCTTATTTGATCGATTGATTTTTATTTTATTTATTTATTTATTATTATTTTTACAGTAATGCTTATTAGTTATTTATTATTATTCGCAATTATATTTCCTGGATATTTCAGGTTCACTTGCTGGTTAGTAATTTTAGTTACGTTAACAGTCTAGAATTATTACTTAGTGTCTAGATTAACGTAATTTTAGTTAATAATTTTATAACTACTTTTAGCATATCAGAAACCTTTGCTTCCAATAATGCTAGAAGAAGTTCATGATTTGTTTAAATATTTTTGTTAGATCATTTTTCTACAATATTATTCTGTTTATAGTCATTACATTAATTATATAAATTATATGAGTTATGTTTTATTGAGTTTATATTTAACCGGATCATTTTTTATAACTCGCCCTGGCCCCGAACTTTTTAGAGATTCTCGGGACGGCCCTGATTGTTTATAAAAAAAACCAACTAACTCTGTGTCTTTGTTACTTTAATAAAAAACCATAGACGTACATCAAGAATTTTGGATTTTGGAAAATCAAGGGAGAAATAAAAAGGTTGCAAAAGGAATAACAACACAATGATAACATCCTGGAACTACTTAACATCATTAGTAAGCTGTCTTTGTTAGCTAACGTATTTAAATTGCAAAACTTGCGCATAAATCACCCACAAGACAAAGTACTTTTGTTTTTTTTATTGTTTACATTTTCATTGTAGGTTTGGACAAGCATCCTTGGAAGAAGGTTCTTAGTGTTGAACTTGTTGAGAAAGAAGCAATCAAGGCCATTTTAGTTTTTTTGGATTTCACTCGAGGCCAAAGTGAAAATGAAAAAAATTTACTATTTGCGTCCCTGTGGTTTTAAGGCGAATGCACAATGAGTCCCTGAAAATTTTTTAAACTGGTTGAGTCCCTGTGGTTTCAAAAATGAACCATTTAAGTCCCTGCTGTTATTTAACTTTTAGAGTAAACTTTCATTTTACTGAAACCACAGGGACTCAAATTATTTGTTTTTGAAATCACAGGGACTCAAATTGTTCATTTATGAAACCACGAGGACTCAACCAGTTCAAAAATTTTTTTAGGGAGTCATTGTGTCTCCGCCCTAAAACCACAGGAACGCAAACAGTAATTTTCTCTTAACATTTTTATAAGTTTGGAACTCGAGTACATACATGTACAAAAGTACAAGACTATTCTCGTTCCCAACACCTTAGAATGTGTTTTAAAAGAAAGTATATATTTGGTTATTAATTTCTAGGACATGCTTTCATGATAGAAAATCGTATATTTGCTATTGCTACTTTCTGAATAATAAAACTAAAAGTACCATCAAAATATGTATACCTAAAAATGATCTTTTTCTTAGGTTTTAACAAGATTATCAAAGTCATAAAATTAAAAATTTTATGAAAAACGCAGCGAAAATTAGTTTTAAAATCTTGTTAATTTGATATGTATAAAACCTATTTTACACATGCAAAACCCAAACCCGGATCCAAATACGAAATACATATTATCAAACACATGCATGTCACTATAAGTCCATGCATGTAAAAGCTACCTTTCAAATCCAAGGAAGAGGAATGAGATGATGATGAAGAATGCAAGAACTTGAATATGAAGCTCCTCAAGCTAGATTACCTCAAGCTTTCCAACAAACACCACTTCTACCTATGATTTTGGTAACACTTGATAACTCCTCCTTGTTCTTGTTCTTGGCCGTTCAAGAGAGAAAAGAGAAGGAGATATGTGCAGAGGATTTTTCCTCTAGTGTACTTGTTCATGTGTTGTGTAAGTTATGTTGTGTTATGAGAGAAAAAACAAATAAAGAAAAATATAGTCTTTCAAATATGGCACCACCCAAGGGACCAATG
The DNA here is from genome assembly GCF_021521415.1 of Bidens hawaiensis. Classification (NCBI taxonomy): domain Eukaryota; kingdom Viridiplantae; phylum Streptophyta; class Magnoliopsida; order Asterales; family Asteraceae; genus Bidens; species Bidens hawaiensis. The sequence continues at coordinate 1,575 of NW_027499917.1, read as the reverse complement.
AATAACTTTGCATGCCTCCACTACCCAAGTTTATAATAATAAAATAATAGGAAGGAGAAAAGGGGGGGGGGGGGGGGCGCCCTTTCTCCACCTTGTTCAAATTCAAAAACTATTTTATATCATAAAACTTGTGTTATAAAATTGTTATGTAAACTTTTATAATTAAAAGTTACACAACTTAATAAACATGCAAGGTTGATTATGCTTACATATTGTTATTTAACCAACTTAAATAACACTATGTAATGTTCTCTAAATATAAATCATCCATATGATTTATTTATTACACAAGTACATTGTATTTAAAAACCCTTTTCTAAATAACTTATGTGTTAATATTCATTTGTTATGATCATATCATATATAAACAAATATTATTGGTGTTTGTCTAGCTTGTTATTGGGTATGACCCGACTTGGATCATGATGTACTAGCCACATCAATAATAATATGTGTCTTGGGCATACCGAGTCCAACAATCTCCCACTTGCACAAGATACATAGAAGATTGATGCAAGTAGCAAATACCGCCTAACTACGGTTTACTACCCTAATACGCATGACGAAGTGCCATTCAATAACATCATCCCCTTCAAGTGCCTTACTTGAAATAATTTAGGTACATCTATAATTTATCCTTTTGTCTCAGATGTCATGTCAAATCCAGAGACACAAAGTGATCATTCTCTGTTGATTTAACTTTCAGGCCTTAGACATCTCACTCTCAACGAATAAGAGGGACAAATCCCCTCTTGACTACATACGTCTCTCACAATCACCTTGTACCATACCTGATCTTAGACTTATGTACTATCATGTTTCAGAGCAGCGAAGAACTAAGCCAAAGTACAATATTCGGTGAATATCAAGACCCAATATGTATCTCAGGTCGGAGGGTACAATCATATTCGCCTTTACTCAAATTTACTTATGATCAATCACAAGGATTCCATGTAGTAACATTTGAGAGCGGGTCAGTCCAATATTTATATCCCATAAATATCTATGAACCTTGGCAGCAACCCTTGCTCTATATTCATATCCCATGAATATCCACCAATCCAAATTCATAATTGTCTTACCTTCATATTTGTTCCTATAAATATGAGCGACTACGGACATTTAGAATAAGTAACTTATTCACGGATTTAAACATGCTAAAATGGAACATAACCCAAAATGTCATAATCATAAACCATAATCATATGAATGAGTCAAAATAACAATTGTTCTGATATCCAAATACAAAATTTGATCATATCCAATCACTAGAATACCGAAGTCTTAAGGCACAAGTATGACCCTCATGCTTTGGCCTTTCAAGGAGCTTCGTGAGTGGATCCGCAATGTTTTGATCGGTGTGAACTTTGAGAATACATATCTTTCCCTTTTCAACTTTATCCCTTATGTAGTTGAACCTTCGCTCAATGTGCCTTATCTTTTGATGTGCATGAAGTTCCTTGATTTGAGCAATCGCACCCTCGTTGTCACAAAAGATCTCTAGAGGGTCCTGAATGGTATGGACTACCCCTAGGTCGACAATGAATTTTCTAATCCACGCAGCTTCTTGAGCTG